>NC_141151.1:22300674-22465674 GCF_053477565.2 Lygodium microphyllum
ATATACTTCAAGGGATAATCCTAGCTACTTCAAGTCATAGAATTCATTCATCTTTTGTGTGCGGTAAACAAGTGGCAGATACCTCCCTTGCACAACTTCCTTAAACTTATTCCAAGTGATTGTCCCCTCCGAGATCGCTTGGTCTCTGCACCACTATTTCCATCAAAGTCTCGCTTCGCCTGTAAGCTTAAGTTTGGCGAGCATGGCTTGGTTAGCAGGTGTAGTTCCCGTTGCCTCAAAATAGTCCTCCATGGACTCAATCCAGATCTCGGCGTCAGCTTGAATAGTCCTTCCCTTGCCATTAAACTCGGGTGGCTTAATTTGCTTGAGAAGGAACTTCTTCTCTTGCATGTCAGCATTCATGGGTGCAGAAGGTGCCTAACAATCAAGCCATACCACTTAGATTATTTCTATTTAGGATATGTCTATGAACTGAACATTAATCAATCATGTATCATTAAGAAGTTTTTTTGCTCTGATACCAACTGTAACGTGCCCGCTCCTCAAATCGGTGGACGGTGTCTTCTAGATATATCTCTTGATAGACTGCTAAGACGTGTCCCACAATTTGAGAAGCGGACACATTACTCTCTCTCTCATATGCAAAATACCCTTGTGTTCCAAAAATGTAAGAAATACAATTTCTCATAGCTAAGAATTACTCAAGAAATATAGAAAAGCCATGGTCAAGGTAACCATAGTTAATTCTCATATTAATATGTTAAAGTAATATAACAAGGAAAATAGATATGGCAATAAGATACCTACCTCTTGCAATGGTGGAGCAAGGAACTCACCCCTTAACTATGGTGGAAGGTCCGAGAATAGAAGTCCTCAAAAAGGAGATTTCATTAATGGCAAAAAGATTATTATCCTTTACTATTCTAGCCTTTTATACCCATCCCAAGTTCTCATGAATATTTCCCCCTAAACTAAGGTTACAAGGGCATTTATTAGCTATATTACAAGGGCCCAAAGGACACCCTCGTCTAATGGACCTGGAAAGCAAGAATGGCTTCGTAACACCTCTATTGAGCTTCAATCATGCAGATGAGCCCTCACTGATAATGTATAGCAAATTTGAGCTTCTAAATCCAAAACCCATCTTCTACATGAGTTGGGCCATAAAGACCAATCTAAATTATCAAAATCTTTCTCCAAGTCCACCCAACCGCTGATGTTTCCACTGAAATGAACTAGGATGCATTCAAACAGATTGTCCTGAGTTGGACCCTGAGAATCAGGAATGTGCGGTCAAACAAAGCTGTCTAAACTCCACTTTTGGCTCATATTATGAACCACATGATGATGAAGGCTTGGAGCCTGTTGTAACCTTTGAGGATGACTAGATATCCTAGGAAGATCTTCTTGAGGTAATAAGTCTTGTACTTGGAATAAATCCTATTGAACCCTATGAGTTATGGCAAGTTGTTATTTTAAGAATTTGAGTAATCAGAGTTGCGCAGCGAAAGCGTGATGGGTCCTAACCCACAGGTTCTAGAACCCAATGATAACTTGTCATGAATGAACCCTAAGGGCATTCGAGATGAGGACATCTCGATTCCTCTAAGGGGGGGGGGGGAGAGGATGTAACATTCCCCTCCCCCCCCGTGTGCCTCGTGCCTCCCCCCATAAAAACTCCCCCTCCCCTTCTTTACTTTTTTCAAAAAATTTTCCCTCTCCCTCCCCCTCGACAGTATGTCAAGGAGAGAGAGAGAGAGGGAGTGAAGTGGGGAAAGGGGGGGGGGGGGGCATGCAACCCAGGTGGTGGCGGACAGCTGTGCCCCCCCCTTTATAAGATCACCCTTCCTCCTCGTCAGGACAGGCCCCCCCCGTTGCTGCAGGCGCCACCCCCCTGCCGTCATCCTGTCCAGTGGCCCCTCTCCAGCGTCCACAGGCCCCCCCTCCTCGTTCGGTTGATGGCTGCGGGCCCCCCTGGACAGTGTGAGAAGGAGAGAAAGAGAGAAGGGAAGAAAGAGGGAAAGAGAGAGAAGGGGAAGGGGAGGAAGAAGAAGATGGATAATAGAAGGAGAAGAAAAGAAGGAAGAAGAGGGAGAAGAGAAGGAGAAGAGAAGAAGAGAAGAGGGAGAAGAGAAGAAGAAGAAGGAGTGGGAGAGAAGAAGGAGGAGTGGGAGAGAGAAGAGAAGAAGAGGGAGAGAGAAGAGAAAAAGAGGGAGAGGAGGAGGGAAGAGAAGGAGAGAGAGAGACGTAGAAAGAGAGAAGAAGAGAAGAAGAAGAGAAAGAGAGGGAAGGGAAAGAAGGAGAAAAGAAGTGGGAGAGGGAGAGGAAAAGAAGAGAAGGAGAGAGAGAGAGAGAGAGTAGGAGAATAAGAGTAAAGAAGAAGAAGTGGAGGAGAGAGAAAGAGTAGGAGGATAAGAGAAAAGAAGAGGAAGAGAGAGAGAGAGAGAAAGAAGGAGAGGGAGTGAGAGTTGGCAAGTAGCTGCTAGGAGCCACACCCAAACCACCCTCTTGGCGAAGGACCCCATCCAGTGGCCTTTCCTACCCGAACATGTCGACTTGAAAACCGTTAAGGTCCGGACTGTCAAATCTCCGCGAGGCGAATGGCTCCCAAGAAGAAGGTCGCGGTAAGCGTAGGAGTCAAAGCCACCGGTAATGCTGGAGAGGCGAGTGGAGCGACCAACGCAACAAACACGAATCAAACCCAGGTTCTAAGCTTTAAAATTAATTAGGTATTAGAGATGAAAGGATTGGGGACGTGCATGGAACAAGAACAAGTCTTAGGGTTCTGTTTACTCTAAGTAATAAGTTGCATGCGTAAAACGGTAGAGTTTGGAATTCACACAAGATTTTATGCACGAAATGATAGCTTTTACACACATAAAATGATAAGGTTATCGCCTTACTTCACATAAAATGATAGCTTTTTAACTAGTTTAGTGCATGAATAGTCATTTAAAATTCACGTTTCGCAATCATGGTTAAAAGAAACACATGAAATGTTAATTTCTGTTCATGAGATAAACTTGCATCGTTAGACACAACCCTAGACTTTTATAGACGCAAGTCACATGTGATTCGATGCATTAGGAATAAGTATAATTGCATGCAAATTGTTTTATTGATCTTGCTGTGGACTATCGCAAATGATACGCTTCTAGCTTAATTGAAGCTGGTGACCTAACCCTAAATGGATTGTTGACCCAAGTTATGCTTGGATGTTTGAAAAGATTGTAAATCCCTTGAGCAAGTGTTTTGATACATCCAAGTTAAATTCTGATTGTGCATGCAATGGGATTGCGATGCCTTGAAGCAAGAGATTGTGCCTTTAACTGTTTGTTAATGTGATTTTGATGATAACCCAAGTGGGGTGTGTTTGATGATTGCATGGCCGGGTCTGAGATGACTAATTGCCATGGAAACAAAAGGGATGTTTTCCCTAGTGATTGCTTTTAAGTTGGGTGCTTCAGTTGTGGTTGATTTCCTAAAGGAACAACTAAGGAAAGATAGCGCTAGCTACCCCCCGCGAACCGCCAAACCCTAACCAAGGGGGTTGTGAATCCGCGCCGAGAATGTGGACCGAACCCACCGCGAGAGGTCTCTCCATGGAAATTCTTGGCGTAGGAGAACGCTTTGGTGCTAGTGGGGACTCTGGCCGTAATTCCTAATGCCTCCAGACCCTACACAAGTGTTCTACGTGACTCAAGATGGGATCTCGAGGCCTTGATACTAGTTACAAGGTGGAATCTTGGGAGGATAAACCTATGGGTTCTGTTGCAGGGAGACGGAATGATTTTTTTTCTGCGGAGGCAGAAAGGAACACTTAATTCTCCTGTATGGGCGGGAGACAAACATTAATCTGAAGATAAGTTAAGTGTTGGATCCTATTTTATCTTGTCTTCGTGTCTGTGCCCTAAATTACGTAAAGGAACCTGTGACTAATGGGTTAACTAAGGAAGTTGCTTTTATGTGTCAAACATAACGTGGTAGGTAATTAGATAACTAAATCAACCCTCGACGGAAGTGTGGTGGATGTGACCAATGGGTCTATCCTACGGAAGGGTGGTCTCGGTTAGTCGAGAGCTTTCCTCAAAGGAAATGTTAACGAGAAATGTAGGAAAATAGTCGGTTTATGACCTTAGACAATGTTGGCTAGGAATTCGGACTTCAGGTTGATCCTAGTGGGAACGGCCAGATAAGTTCCCTTGCGGGGCAGACTTGAGAGACCCTAGTTGGCAAACCCCGTGTCATTACTTGGGAGTGCCGGACGACGTCTTCTAGATATATCTCTCGATGAATTGCTAAGACGCGTCCCACGATTTGAGAAGTGGGCACGTTACACACACACACACAGAGAGAGAGAGAGAGAGAGAGAGAGAGAGAGAGAGAGAGAGAGAGAGAGAGAGAGAGAGAGAGAGAGAGAGAGAGAGAGAGAGAGAGAGAGAGAGAGAGAGAGAGAGAGAGAGAGAGAGAGAGAGAGAGAGAGAGCGCTTACAATACCCCACATCTCCAAATTCTCATCTTGTTAGTGAATAGGATGTTGCCTACTGACATGACTTTTAGTCTCTACTACCATGAGATTACACGACTTCCTACTTGGTGCTAAAACATATATTCATCCCCTGTCACATCTTTTACTTTTCTTGTTGGAAGCACTTTACACTAGTATCAACAACTTAAGCCAAAAATTAATCTCTAAAAAGGACACCTTACATAAAGCAAAACCAGGCTCGACAAATTCGAAAAACTTCAAATAATTCAACCATTGTACAAAAAAGCTTATACCAGCAATGATATCATGATGATGAACCTTAGCATGCACCAAGCTTGGTAATGCTAGAATTTATACACCTCGATATTCATAGTCTTAGAAACGAAACGATAAGCATGTTTCTTTGACTATTTTGGAGCCTCATAATTTATTGTTATCCCAAGCCTCAAAGTTTGGTAGGATTTTAGTTTAAGGATTCAATTGACTCTTGGGTCATCACAAGATAGGATGACCTTGGACTTACTTTTGGGAATCTTACCTCTAGGATTGAGCTGGAGGGTTTATGTTGATCTAGGTCATTTTCAATACCACATGGGTTTTCAATAAATTAGGGCAACTAATGGCCTTTTTAATAGATGTGTTTTGAGAGATGATTCTTCTTTGATGCTCCTTTAGCCTTTATTGGTTAGGCTCTTTACTATGGTCCCCTAACAATCTTGGTAAGATTTGGACTTTGCTAGGATGTTACCATATTATGATAGTGATGTGTGTGAATACACTTAGGACTACCAAGGCACTTTTTTCGTAGGAAGGAGGTTCTCCTCAGCATCAATGCCTAGCTATGACTACTTTATCTTTTGTACATATGGTACACATAGCTATGCTCATTTTCTTGGTTATGTGCCCTTGAGTTTCATGTTCTTGTTGTATGACTGATTGTTGTTGCAATACGAGAGAGAGAGAGAGAGAGAGAGAGAGAGAGAGAGACCTTTATTTTCTATTCTAAAATTTCCATGTAACCTTAGTTAACAATCATGTTTGTCATACACTACCATCTCTTGCCTGTGAGCCTTAGTCTGAGTTAGATGAGGACATTAGGAGCTTTGACATGTCTATCATGTGCTTTGATGGAGGAGGTAGCTCATTGTAGAGTATATATTTCTTCTTTTAGTCGATGTCTAGCACATGTGCACCTAGAAATGGTTGTGGACTACCATGTCAATATTTATTATGTAGTCCTAGCATTTATTACTCCCACATCAGGAGTCATCAGTAGTTTGATGCCACATCAACATTTTGATGCAGGTTGAATGGTATTTATGGACCTATTTACTACCGGTTGGCCAATTTCCAACATTTTAGGCTATTTATAGCCATGTCCACTAGTTGGCATATCATTCACTCCTCTACTTCATAGTGCTCCATTAGGTGGCCACAGTATTCTCCATCTTCAATGTGGACAATAGGTTGGATATTCTTCAGCTTACTTGGTCCTACATGATTGTTATCCTCAGCATTGGGTGGCCATTTTGGTGCAGGTGATAGGTTTTCTCCTCCTGATGGACCATCTACATCGTTCCTCACGTGAACATGTATAGCTGATGTGTCCATTTGAGGGGCTATTGTCTGCATCAAAACACAGATTTTTTTGGGTGTTTCTAGGTGATGAAGATGTCTTATCACCGATTCAATAGCTTTGATGACTCTGATGAGGAGATCTCTCATCACTCCTATGAGAGATGGTGTGATCATCACGAAGCCCAACCCCATGTTGAATGGGATCTCCTGATAGGTCACATAGATTGGAGTGTACATCTCCTCTCCCCTCTCTCCATGTCTTCCATAGGGCTTGTCCTTCTGGCTTTAGGATGCCTATGATGGCATTATCAATGTAGGTGCTTGTTCTTCATTCTCTTCCCAAAGAAGACCAATTGGACGAATCAAATTATTCATTTTGGTCATGTGAGGTGGAATGTATCCTTGACACCTTCGATCTTTGGGAGTTTGTTACCACCCTATTCCTCATCTCGTAGAGAATTCCAAAGTGGGATCGACGATGGATCATGCGGTCCTATGGGATTGGTTCAATTATAGAGCTCAGTCTTTCCTCTTTATGAGCTTATAGGATTCGGTCCTAGTGCATGTGCGTAGGTTGTGACGTAGGCAATAGAAGTGTGGACAAAGCTTGCTTCTTTATTCCCTTAGAAGCCACCAGATTACTCTTGAGAAGAAATTAGGGATGCTCGCTTTGATGACTCTTCTTCCATGATGGATCATATCAATGGATTGGAGGACATGAGGGATGAGCTTTCTTTCCTTAGTAGGATCATCTCTTTAGAGGATATGGCCATGGAGGATCATCTCTTCCATGAAGGATCATATCAATAAATTGGAGGACATGAGGGATGAGCTTTCTTCTCTTAGTAGGATCATCTCTTTAGAGGATATGGCCATGATTTTTTTGACTTACTTGCCCTCTACACAATATGATGTCTTCTGTACTAGACTTCTTACATTGAGGACCCGTGAGACTCTTATATGGAAAGAGCGTGTCTTGCAAGTCTCGGAGCATGATGAGTATTTAAAAGAGGTAGCTAGTGGATCTACCTCCACAAAAGCTTTTACTGCCGCTATAGGCGAGAGAGAAAGAGACAACAAAGGCCAAGCCCCATAAGGAGAGAAAGGAGCATTCGTCACGCTTTGACACAAATTCAAAGAAGCCTAGGTGTCCACACTGTGGGAAGAGGACACATATTTGCGAAGAAATGTTGAAAGAAGTACCCTCATCTTTGACCATGATTGAAGGATGGAGCTATGCCATCTGAGCCTTCCTCTACCTCTACACCCACTGTTAACCATGATTCTATGTTCCTTCATATCCATGTGTTGGATGAGCCTTCTTTAGTGGTTGAATCATCTTCAAAGAGCCCATGGCTCATTGTTAGTAGTGCTTTGAGTCATATGACTCCCTGAGGAGATATGCTATAGGATCTTTGTCCATCTGAGCATTTAGTTACTATTGGCGACATTTGTTTGGTGCCTATTCATGATGTTGGCACTTTGCCATTATTGCTAGATCATTCCTCGCGCTCCCTTTTAAAAGTCCTGCATGTTCTTGACTTGAGATTTCCACTCCTCTCAGTTTATGGACTTACTAGACTTGGTACCTGGGTTGTCTTTGTTAGCAGTCATGTGTGTGGTGTGGTCAACTCCTACCTATGAGCCATTAGGAGTTTTGACATTGTCTTTGTTTGTCACTTTATATATTTTAGACACTTTAGATGGAGGGCACATTAATGCATTTCTTTTTGTGCACTTTTGGTTATTTCTTAGGGGTTTGACCACATTTAGGGTTTTCCCTCTTTTTCACATATACATAGGCAGCAAGCCCTCCCACTTTCATTATCCATTATCCATTATTGATCCTTTGTGATTAGCTAGCCCTCCTCATTCTCTCATCCCCCTACTACCATGTGACATCCACACCAATGCATAGATTTGCGTGTTGGGGATGACTATTGCAGCCTTGTACCTTCAGCCATTGTAGTCACATTGTTCCTTCTCTCTCATGTGTTCTCTTTTTTTGTCTTCTTCTTCTCTCCATGTTTACTTTCCTCTTTTTGTTTGCACACTCTCACATGGTATCAAAGCTACATGTGGGAGCCAAAGATCTCGAAGAGAAGCTTGCTATTTGTGATAAAACTTGCCCGGTGTCATCCCCACTTGTTGCAGACCTTACAGTTGAAGTCAAATAGGGCAGGACATATTGTTTCCAACCCTTTTTTAGGCTGCCTTTACTAGTAGGTAGATTTGCATTTTTCTCTTGGGTGGCCTCTACTAGGCTAGGTGGCACCATTACTGCACACCTGGGCGGCGTTAAACATGTTGGGTTACCATTCTATGGGCTGGGTGATACCAAAATAGACTTGTGTTTTCTACAGGCAACCCCTGGCACACATGCTGTAGAACTAGGCCCAACATTATCTGTGTTCTAGTGTAGGTAGCCCTTGTATCTTTGTGTTTTATGTAGGCAAGTCCTTGGTCCTTTTGGATGGCACATTTATAGGTTGGGTGGTACCTATTCTCTATTGGACAACCTATTTACAAGCGGACATATTTCTTTCTTTGTTGCATTCTCATACTAGCTGGTCTTTGCTGACTAGGGTGACTTCTTATTGGGAAGCCTCTATGGTAGGCCAACATCAGGGAAGATTTGTGTTTACTGTAGGGACTCACATTTCAGGCACTCCTGGTCCTTAAATAGCCCCTGGAGGGATGTGTTTACAAGTTGAATACATTTATTGATCCCTTTCTTTGCTTGGCATTGTATGTTCCCTTCGACATTGGATACTCCTTGTCTACATTGCCCTAGTCAGTATTCTTCTATACCATGGCCTCACAAACCTCGATTATGCCGATGACACCTCTTATTAGTCACCTTTATTCTTGTGGAAACATCTTCTTTTGTTTTCTTACAGTTACTTTATTGAAGGACATCTATGGCTGACATGTATGCTATGGGGGATTGTGTGGTTCGGGATCATTCAAACCGACCACCATCTTATTACTTTATCCTCTTATATTTTTTTGGGGCTTCTAGTCCCTTGAGATTGATGGTATCTCCTAAATAGGTGCTAGTCCTACCCCTCTCTCTCCACATCCGATAAGTTGGATGGGATGAACTACCCTCTATGGTCGTCCCACATGGAGTGTCTCCTCGATGATTGTGATCTTTGGGATTTTGTTATAGTCTATATGCCTCGACCTACTATGGATCCTCATGATGGTGTGATTGCAGATTTGGTAGATTTATGGGATCGGTTGAATGCCAGAGCCCGCTCTTCTCTCCTTTTGAGTTGTATAAATTTTGTGCTCGTGCATGTTAGACATATTGACACCACTATAGAGATTTGGAGGAGATTGGCATCCCTCTTCAAGGTCTAGACATTTGGGCATTGCTTATCTCTTGAGTTGAAGCTACATAAGCTTTTTGTCTTGTAGATTCCCCTACGATGCGGGATCACATCCACAAGATGGATGAGCTTTTGTTCTACTATATGATTCTCACTTCTCGTAGCTAGGAGACTCTCACTTGGGAGGAGATAGTCCCATTGGTACTTGAGCAAGATGTGCATCACAATGAGCTAGACTCTTGCAAAGCCTACATACATGGCCGTGTTTATGTGACTTTATCTATAGGTACATGAAAAGCCAAGTAGAAGAAAGGGAAGAGGAAGAAGTTGGAGTCATATTCTACCTCTAATACAACTTTTGTGGAGAAGCGTAGAGGATATCCCACATGTTCTTATTGTGGGAAGACCTCGCACCCTGAGAAGAAGTGCTAGAGGATATACCCTCACCTTTTTCCAGGAGTGAAGGGTGAATCTACTTTGGAGCCCTTGTCTACCTCTACTTCGTCACCCACTATTTCCACTAAGTCATTGTTTCTACACATTTATAGTGGAGGAGCCTTCTTTGATTGTCTCTTCCTTTGAGCAACCTTGGCTCATTGCTAGTGGTGCCTTGATTCCTATGACTTCCTGAGGTGATTTGTTACAAGTTCTCCACTCATCAAAGGGTATATTCACTATTGGTGACATTTCTTTGGTGCATATTAGTGGTGTTGGTGCCTTCCCTCTATTGTTCTTGACTTGGGCTTTCCTCTCCTCTCAATTCATGGTCTTCCTAGTCTCAGGACATGTGTTGTCTACATCAAGTTGACCATTTTTGTTGAGGATTCTTCTACAAGAGACACTTTTGTGATAGGTTGGCAGGAGAGGGGGACTATCTATGCTCCATTCCCCTTTTTTTGTGTAGGGCCATCCGAGGAAATTTTTGATTGCCACGCCTGTTCCCAATTGTGTACCATTTATCCCATAGATTCCATCCCATCCCCCATCATCTCCTCTGGTGGTTCCCTGGTATCTCCCATATCTTTCAGAGGGGGATGATATTGGTGATGTGGTTGTGGATTTCTTGGCCCTTTGTGTTTTAGAGGGGGCTTTCCAAGATGGTGAAGAGTTGCTTTAGGGTTTCCAAATTTCCAGTCTACTTTGGGCCTTTCTTTTATGTAGCTACCCCTTTTCTTCATCATCAAGCCACCATTCCCTGCTTGACCCTTGGTCCCTAGTGTTTCTATGCAACTTTTGGCACTTTCGATAGTTCCTCAATATCATCTCATAGTTGGGTTAGAGGCTTGGCTCACCCATCCTTAACTAGAGTTTTTAGAGTGATCCATTCGAGGCCTCTCCATTTCCATTGCCCTTTGGTGGCCTTCAGTTTGATCGGCTATTTATATGGAGAGGGGGTCTTGCTCCTTGGCTAGATTTCTTCATCAATGGATTACATCGGCATTAGCCTTCTTCTTGCCACCCTCAGATCCACATCTCCTTTGGTCTTCTGTCACATCTAGGATCTGAGAGGGGGTGTTAGCAGTCATGCGTGTCTTGTGCGGTCATCTCTTGCAGCCTGTGAGTCTCAATCTGAGTCAAATGAGAACATTAGGAGCTCTAACATTGTCTTTGTTTGTCACCTTAAGTGTTTTAGATACTTTATATGGAGGGCACATTAGTGCATTTCTTTTTGTGCACTTTTGGCTATTTTTTAGGGATTTGACCTTAGGGATTGTCCTCTTTTTTGCCTATATATAGACAGCCTACTCTCCCACTTTCATTATCCATTATCCATCTCATTGATCATTTGTGATCAGCTAGATCTCATCCTCTTGCTACCGTTTGGTGCCCACATTGATGCATAGAGCTGCATGTTGGGGTTGACCATTGTAGCCTTATACCTTCAGCTATTGCAGTCACATTTCTATCTCCTATGTTCTCTTTGTCTCCTCTCTCTGTGTTCACTTTCCTCTTTTTGTTGCGCACTCTCATAGTCTTTATTGACCAGATCGTGTTTATTGAGGATTCTTCTTTAGGAGCCATTTTAGTGACTGGTTGGTAGGAGAGCAAGCTCTACTGGCTCCATTGCCCTTCTCTTATGTAGGGTCCTTTGAGGTGGTTGTTTATTGCTGTGCTCGTTCTTGCTTGTGCACCATCTATTCCACAAGTTCTTTCCTATGACTCACCCTTTGCTCCGTTGGTTCCTTCGTACCCCCCATCCCTTTCAGATATGGGGACAATCTTAGTGATGCGACTGTGGATCCCATGGCCCCTAGTGTTTTAGAGGGGGATTTAAGGATTGTAAGGAGCTTCTTCATCAGTAGTCTACATTGATAGGAATTTATTGGCATTGGCACTCTTCTTGTCACCCTTGAAAATGCATCTTCTTTGGCCTTTAGCTGCATCTAAGATCTAAGAGTGGGTGTTAGTAGTCATGTTTGTTATGCGCTGTCATCTCCTTCCTATGAGCCTTAGTTTGGGTTAGATGAGGACATTAGGATCTCTGACATGTCTATCATGTGCTTTGATAGAGGAGCTACCTCATTCTAGAGTTTGCATTTCTTCTTTCAATTAGTGTTTTAGCACATGTGCACCCGAAGATGGCTACAAACTTTCCATGTCAACATTTATTATGTAGTCTTAACATTTATTACTACCATGTCAACATCCATCATCATTTTGATGCATGTTGAGTAGCATTTATGGCCCTATTTACAACTGGACAGCCAATTTCTAACATTTTAGGCTATATATACCTATGCTCACTAGTTGGTAGATCATTCACTCCTTTGTTTCACAGGTCCTCCATCAGGTAGTTGTAGTCTTCTCCATCTTCGGTATGGATAGCATGCTAGATATTCTCTATCTTCGTCATCGTTGGTGCTGCTATCATCATTTCAACATGATTTGGTGCCCTCATTGATGCCTCAGCTGTGTGGTGTAGGGAGGACTGATCAATCCACTCCTTTGTATTCAACATTCTTTTCAATTAGTGTAGATTTCTTTCAATATCAGAGTGGAAGCATGAAAATGTGTGCACAAGAGGGAGAAGAGAGCTCAAGTACAAGAAAAAGATCTTGCTTAGTAAGTTGCTCAAGTGCAACTAAGGTACACTCTCACATCTACTTGAAGTGACCTTTAGGCTATTTATAGCCTCACTATGGGCTAGGGTTAGGGTTTCCCTTGCCCTTTAGTCCACCTCACCTTCCCTCATGCACCCTTGCTTACACAGGGTTCCCATGCTATACTTCTAACACCTCCCCTCAATGCCAAGGTGGCATTGGATTACATAGCATGTAAATGGTTTCCCCCCTCCATGAAGTAGTGGGATGCCTTTATAAAGTAGGCTACAAGGATGTTTATGGAAAGATGATACAACATATACTAAAAACGTCGGTCATAAGGTGCTTTGGAGACATAGTTGGACTCCAAATATTTTGGTACTTTAGGGGAGTAAGGAACTTTACTAGTGATATGTCCTGCTTGCTTACCTTTGTTGCACTTCATCTTGTTGGGATGTTTTTTCTAGTAGTTGCTTACAATATGCCCCTTTTTGTTCCAAAAGAAACATTTAGTAGAAACTGTATGGACTAAGAGTTGATCACGAGGGGTTGTTGAGGTAGATGCTGAGTTACTGTTGCTTGCCTTAAATTGATTTCTTTTCTCCTCATCAAGACAAGATTGTATGACACCTTCAAGTGTAGGATTTGGTACATTTCTTACGGTAGTTACAAGGGTTGAAAAGACTTTCCTTACAGCTTTTAAAAGTATGGCAATGGCATCTTCTTTAGCACAATTGGAGCTTGGACTGAAGCTAATTGGACTATCAGTTCCTTCACGTGGAAAGTGAAATTTTCCAAGTCTACTTGCTTGTATTCCAAGCTCAAAAACTCTATTTTGAGGAAGATTTTGGAGTTCTTTCCTCTTACACCATACAATTTCTTGAGTCCATCCCATTTCTCCTTTTTGCAGTTGCAAGTTGATCAACATGGTGGATTCAAGATTCATCCAGGTGCAACATTATTATGGTGGCATGGGATCTTTCACATCTTCTATATCCATAGGGTTGGATGGATCAATGGAGTTGGTCCCTTTAACGAAGGGCCAATAGTCTCCCTCCATCATTTTTTATTTCACCAATACTTGCCATGGGTGAAAGTCTCTTCCATCAAACTTGCGGATGTGAGGCTTTACATCAACATATGCTATGATAGGAAGGTCTTGCTGATTGCACAAGGCAATGACAATGTCTAATCCTTTACAAGGCAGGCAATAAGAGTGGAAGAAAATGGAATGATATTTTAAACAAATAAGATTAGATGAAGAGGTGAAAATGGTATATATGTTTATGTCTAACACATAGTCTTAAAATGGTCAAATAAAATGATGACAGTTAAGCACATAAAGAATATACTGAGGGCCTAAAATCCTTCATATTGCTGAGAGTAACGAGCAAGCAATGATCAACAGTGTTTTAAAACACTAATATCCCAGCTTAGTAAAGTGCTTGTGTTAGAGTTCGGTTGAATGTCAACTTGAGAGTCATCTTCGGGGCAAGAAGCTTTGAGTTTTGAGCTTCCAATTTTGCAATGAACTTGAATCTTAGTTACTGATTAGAATCATTGTTCATGACTTCAATAAGAAGAAAACCGAAGAAAACCAAGCTTTAAGATTTTTGGCCATGGTTGCACATAGGGTGACAGTTAAGGTTTTGCCCACAATGGCTAGTAGAGAAGAAATTTTGGGTAATTCTTTTAGGGTTAGATAGCTTGCTTGGGGATAATAGAGCCCCATGAAGCTTGCCAACATTGTGCCCTTTGTAGCATGTGGGAACCATACGAACTTGTTGATGTCCAAACTGTTGGCTGTTGAACTAGGAAGAATGGCAATGCTAAGCTCCTACATATGCAATGTTAACCAGAGGGGTGATGAGTAGTTGCCCTCTGTAGGATGTGGGAACCATACAAACATTGTAGCATGTGGGAACCATACGAACTTGTTGATGACCAAATTGTTGGCTGTTGAACTAGGAAGAATGGTAATGCTAAGCTCCTACATATGCAATGTTAACCAGAGGGGTGATGAGTAGCTGCACTTGAGTAGAGGGAGGTCTTCAGAAGAAACCAAGCCAAGATATACCTTCCTTTGGCCAGATCAACTCCTCCAAGGTTTGCAGGTCCAGATTGGCTATGGAGGTTAAGAGATATGGTTGGAATGAACTTCTCATGTGCACTTAGGTTGAGATATGGATAGGGGAAGCTCAATGGATCAGAGGTGGCTTTGATACCATGTTGAAATATTAGAGTGGTAGCATGAAAATGTGGGCACAAGAGGGAGAAGAGAGCTCAAGTATAAGAAAAAGATATTTCTTAGTAAGTTGCTCAAGTACAACTTAGGTACACTCTCACATCTACTTGAGAGTGATCTTTAGGCTATTTATATAGCCTCATTGTGGGCTAGGCTTAGGGTTTCCCCTGCCCTTTAGTCCATTCACACCTCACCTCCCTCATGCACCCTTGCTTACATGAGGCTTACATAGGGTTCCGATGCTATACTTCTAATACTCTTCTGTCTCGCACTCTCACAACCTTAGCTCAATTGACTCTTGCATAAATAATCTAAACCATCTCTTAATACCTAACCCCTCCCAATAAGCCAAATTTCCTTTACTTAAAGACTAATTTCACACACACACACACACACACACACACACACACACACACACACACACACACACACACACACACACACACACACACACACACACACACACACACACACACACACACACACACACACACACACACACACACACACACACACACACACACACACACACACACACACACACACACACACACACACACACACACACACACACACACACACACACACACACACACACACACACACACACACACACACACACACACACACACACACACACACACACACACACACACACACACACACACGTGCACACGAGAGAGAGAGTGAGAGAGAGAGAGAGAGAGAGAGAGAGAGAGAGAGAGAGAGAGAGTGTGTGTGTGTGTGTGTGTGTGTGTGTAATCATAGGATCTTTTTGCCATGTAACTCTTAGATCCATGGATCACTTATTAGAGATTACACTAAACACCCTATATTTTTTATTTCTCCTCCTCATCTCTCCAAAAGCCCTTAACTCTTGACCAACATCCATTTTATGTACTTAGTACTCGCTTAGTAGTATCTTTGATTGTTAAGGTGGTAAGTAAATGATGTATCTTAGTCACCCCTAAAATCATGACCCTAGACTCCTATACCACATAAATTTTAGATTCTCAAATTGCTTTTTGAGTCCCTTAACTTTCGAGTACCTAATCATTACAAAAGATTTGGCATATGTATCTTATAAAGATAATTGCAGTCCCATATTCATAATCAATGATAAATTTTACGATTATGTAATGAAATTCATGTCTTGATATTAGTTTATGTTGGTTTCCAATTCATGCCGTGTATAGAAGAACTAGTAGAGACTATGTGTTGCATGTTCATAGGCATATGCTCAACTTTATGCTCAACTTTATGAGTTTATGTTGCATTGCTAGACTTAGGGCTCAAATGGTTCAACTTTAAACAAAACATGCTTGGTTGGGGCACTACCATTATTGATCACTCTAACATTTCATTAAGAAGAGGAGCCTCTTTGATGAGACATGATAGGGTGGTTGATGTGATGCCTTTTGCTACTGCTCAACATCATACATGAGTTTGTAACTTGGTGCATAATGTTCCAAATATCTATTCTAATGCCCAAGTTCCAAATGGGAATAATGAGCTAGTTGTTCCTATACATAGTCCTTCATTGTCAATGGTTGGTGGCCATATTGGACATGAGCAAAGTTAAGAAAATCCTATGATTGATGAATCAGATGTTAACAATGTTTCCATTTTTAAACCTCAAAATGGTAGATTTTGCTTCCTTCTACATATACGTGTGGTGGATGTTCATCCTGAAACTACAATATTGCTCTTTCAAGACACATGCCTACATTTCATTGAAGGTCTTTCTAGGATATGTGAGAAATGTTCAACTAAACTATGGAGATGTAAAAATCACATGT
Organism: Lygodium microphyllum; assembly: GCF_053477565.2. NCBI lineage: Eukaryota > Viridiplantae > Streptophyta > Polypodiopsida > Schizaeales > Lygodiaceae > Lygodium > Lygodium microphyllum. The sequence continues at coordinate 22,317,123 of NC_141151.1, forward strand.
AGCATTTAAATGTTGTTGTTAGTAGGGGAGGATGATGTTAGCACACCCTTGTAACATCTATTGCAACCATTCCATAATCCATTAATAGTGTGTATCCTCAAATTAGAGTGTTTAAAAATAATATATGAGCACATAATAATAGTGCTCTTATATTTATGTTACTTGTCACAAATATTGATGAGCTTCTAAGTGTTGTTGGGGATGCTTACACTTTTTGAGTACCTCTCTTACTTTATCATCATATACGTTCTCTACTACTACCTAATGTGCAATGTCAAGAAAAACCAATGTTTTCTCAACTTTAGTTTATGAACACAATTGATCTGGTCCATTAGGGGTTATGCCAAATCTATTGTTGCTAGACGTACTTGGAGAGCTTTAGTCTATTATGCATCACCATAATGTATATGCACAACCTTTTAGATTTATGGATATGAAATTGTAGCATAATCTCTGATTGGAATTGAGCATGACCATCTTTGGTGTTCAACAAACTAAAAGACAATATATGGTTCTAGTGGAAATTGAGGTTGCTGATATTATGCTAGGTCAGGTGATAAGGATACTCTTAATTGTGAATGTATTCATGTTTTTACTTGAGATGGTCATTGTGTTGCTATTTCTAACTTGTATAAAGCATATATGTCAATGTTGTGTATCTTTCCTTTTCCCAAAGGAGACAACAAAATTTTCTTATAGTTATGTGCATGCACATGGATTTCTTTAAAAAAACTATGTTAGCCAAATGCAATTTTATGCATTTTCTCTCTAACTACATGAACACATTAAAGTGTACATGTTGCATGGTGGTTGATTATTATAGTACTTCAATGTTGATACTCATTGTAGCAAAGAGCAGTGTAGATTGACTTATTTTCATCAAAATTAGTTGATTTTGCACATAGAAGTTTATATGAGGCTTGGGAAATATGGCGAAATTGATGCATAATCAACCAACATCGTTCATTGGTCCCTTTATGGGTAAAAGGATATTTTTATCATATTCTTTTACTAGTGGACCAAGGCACATGCACCAACTATACCAATATGATCTGGCTATAGCGCAAAGTAGGAGTGAATTTGATTTTTTTATAACAATGACATACAACTCCTAAGTCTTCTTGAGATAACTAATGCTTTGTTGCCTAGACAAAGTGCTCATGACCTTCCTAATTTGATTGCTCGAGCATTCCACAAAGCATGCTGATATGATACATATATTACTTTAAAAAAACTATTTGGAAATATCTTAGGCTATGCTAGTGTGAGTGAGTTTCAAAAGCAAGGGCTACCACATTCCCATACCTTGCTAATTATGGAGAATTATTTCAAACCCTTTGAAGTATATTAGTATGATAGATTGATTTGTGCTAAGTTGCTCGATAGTGTTAAATTACTAGATTTATTTGAGATAATTTCAAAATGTGATATTCATGCTACTTGTAGTGCACTAAATCCCAAGAGTTCTTGCATGCATAATGGTCAATGTACCAAAAGATTTTCTCGAATCTTCACACATAATATGATAATTGTTGATGATACTCGTTATCCCATCTATAAAAGAGGCAAGGTGATGGAAACACAATGTTCATCAAGAGTAATGTTATGATAATCGATGGATTGTTCCATTTGAGTAAATAATAGAATGGACATATAAATGTGGAAGTGTGCTTGATAGGGCCCACACACACACACACACACACACACACACACACAGAGTATATTTATAAGGCATATGATCATGCAAGCATAAAATTATTTACTCAGGTTGGTTTAAAACCAAATTTACAAGTGTGCGCATGAAGTGGATGTGATTCAAAGTTGTTTGTATGCATGACATGTTTTTGCTTTTGAGGCATGTTAGTGGATTTTTTATTTCAGATTCAATAATGAGAAGCCACATATACAATGATTACATGTGCACTATTCCCAATAATAATTTGGTATTCAAAGATTTAGATAATATATTAGATGTTGTGTAGAATGAAAAGATTCAAAAAACTACTCTTACTGAATGGTTTATTTGTAATAATGTTAATCTAGAGTCTAGAACTATCCTTTATCAAGACTTTCTAATGTGTTGATTATGGAATGTATAGAGGAAGATTTGGACAAAGAGAAGACATGAAAATACATGTGGCTAGATATACTTTCTGGCACCTATATGTGGTGAGCATTACTACTTATAGATGCTTTTGGTAGTATCTCAATGATGTATTGCTTTTGAGGATTTATGTACTATTAACAATGTGGTGTGTACGATGCTCTTTTGAGCAGGCTTGCATTGCAAAAGGCATGCTAGAAAATGACAATGAGTGCTTAGAAGACATTGCATCTATGTGACTAATATTCAACCTTGAACTTTATTTACTGTGATGTTGGTATTTTGTGAGCTTGCTCAACCTAACCAACTTTGAAAAAGGTTTTAGATACCAATGATTGAGAAGATTTTACATAAGTTGCAAAAAGAACATGGGCATGTGTCCCATTATGTTCCACAACAATAAGTATCTAAATGGGGCTTTATTACATCGCCAAGATTTTCTACATCAACATGGGTGAAGATTATCTGACTTTTTTGGGTTTCCAAATCCTCAAAACCTAGATGATGCATGCATACTAATCCAATTTTGTATGATGAATATATGTATTATATTATAGAGCAACAAAGAGCTTATATTTATACGGAAGCAATGCTAAATGATGGACAAAGAGTTGCACATTCTGGAGTTATTGATATTGTGGAGTTAACTCATGGGATAAGTTCTTTTAAAATAGTGCTATTGGGTTTCGAAAGAAATTTTTAATAAGTTTTTGCTTGCTAAGTTGTGAAGTAATCAATGTAGGACATTGATAACAACATTTGGCACTGCTGCCTTGCTTCTACTAGGTGTTTGTATTGCTCACTCTATTTCAAAATTCCATTGGAACTAAATACTTGATCCACTGCAATATTCATGCTCACAATGACCTCACTTATTGAGACAGTCAAGTCTTATTTTATGGGATGAGGCTCCTATCATGCGTTAATATGCCTTTGAGGCAGTTGATAGGACCTTGAGGGACATTAAGAAGTGTTTTAAACCATTTGGTGGAAAGGCAATTTAAGATAGATCTTGCTAGTTGTGATCAAGGGCTCTCATGAGGATATTGTCAATGTAGCTCTATGCTACTCTTATCTGTGGTAATTTATTATGGTTTCAAGATCACTTATCTATAGATTCCAGATTGTTAATGAACAAGGAACCCGCAGATTATTCGATATTTCTCGAGCACATAGTAGATTTCTCTCTTGTTGAATTTTCCTGCATCGAATCTATCCAAACCAACTTCTTTGATCATGCTCTTTCCATCATAGGAAGGCAAAATTGGAATCTATTTCTACAGAATTGGAGTTGCAGAAAAGGTTCAAACAATAGTATTGAAAATATTTTGAGACATATTCTTGATAGGAAGAATACACGAGATTTTCTAAACCAATTTTATCTATTTTTGTTGAACCATGCCAAGAAAGATTCTATTCCGGAGCTTAGGATCAAAAGGCATCTCCTCATTGGAAAATATAGCAATAGTTATTCCAATCTCTTGGATGATTTTCCTATGGGTTCCGACCATGAAGTCATCTACTTATTGAGAATAGGATCCTTTGGTAGGGATGAGATAATATCATCAATTCAATCCCACGTGTCTGATTGGTTATTCCCCAACTTCTTGCAACGAGCAGAAAGGGAAATAAAGGATTCTATATGCACGACAATTCAACCTACTTTGTCTAATCCAGATAAATTGATAGTATTCCCAATCCATTCAGCTAGACATTTCGATTCAATTTTGGACCTAAAGAGATTCCTTTCGAAGTTGAGCCCATCTGCTCGTGAAACGGGAGATTCCTCTCTCTTTTCATGTAGTAGAAGTGGGAATCCCTTGTGAGAAACATAAAAAAATTCTAAGTTATCGACAAATCAGTGACCTCGACCCGTCCTAAGAATATGGGCTTGGATCAAGTCGATTCAGAGAAGCCTATTGAAGAGAGATCAAGCTTGGTGAATGATTGCATCGGAAATCGGCTCGATCAAAATGATTCATCTATCAGATCTTTTTGGGAATCAAAAGAATTGGAAACACTTTACTGGTCGAAAAAATCCTCATTGTTCCTCATTAGGGATATAGCATCCAATTCCCACTTCTCGTTGGTGAAACTACTGATAAGAAAATTGCTATACAATCGATCCTATTTCAAGAAGAATGTACGTGGATTTTTTATCTCAAAAGAAAGTGTACATCGAGTCAATTCTATTTTTGGAATAGCAAAGGAGATGTCTCCCTGTACAATATGGATTCAAGATATTCATGAATTGAGTGTTCATGGTTCGTATCACAAATTAGAAGCTGGTCCCAGATTTTTACTTTACCTAGTATTGAGGAATATTCATAATGAGAACATGGATTCTCGCATTTGTAACAATCTTGTCATGGCTTCGACTTACATACCTGCAAAGATAGATCCAACTTTGATAGCCCCAAATTGGTTAAACCAATTGATAATTCTTTGTAAACCTAATAGTTTTCAGTGTCAGAAAGAATTGTCGATTCTATCATGTGTCAAAGGATTTAACATACAGGCTGATCCATATTTTCTTAAAGGAATCGGGTTTGGAAGTACGGGTTATAGTAAATGAGATTTATTCTTTCTTGCTCTTGAAGCGTTATTAATCAGTACTTATAGAAGAGAAAAAATTGTATGTAGTAATGCAGTTCTATTTGCTTTACATACACAATGCATGGTTGTGACTTATCTGGATAATGCAATTGAATCCGGTTCAGGGTACAAAATATTTTTTCATAGGATAGGAAAATCTATTATAAAAAAGAGTTTGGTAGATACTCCTACCATAGATTCTTTGTGGATTGGTATTAATACACTAAAGAAGCAATTTTATCACTTATCTGACTGGTATTTAGAGTCTCCAAGAACTGAGTCAACAATTATGGAACTCACCCTATTTCCACATATTTTGGGCTACTGACTATATTAGCGGCTCATGATTACTAGTTAAGAATGGATCTAATAAAGGGAAACAATCCCATTATTATTGATAAGTATTTAAAGAATGGTTTTCATCTAGCTTGCGATATTCTGAAAAACCTTTTGAGGGATTTTCCACGACCAAAATTTTTTGGAAGTGGAAATCAATATGAGAATAGCCTTTCCTTTCCTTCTCCTATGGGGTGTTCCCCGGATATGATACATGCAAGTCATTTTTCACAATCTACAAGAAAAAAGGGACTTCCAACCAATTATGAAATCAAACAGTCAAGTGAAACAACTTGATTTCAGAAGAAGTATTGCGTGAAATGACTGGTCTCCCAAGCTTTGGAATTTCAGTTTCATGTGAAGTGGTACTTATGAATCGATAAGATTATTGTTTGAATCTGATGATTTGCATAACGTAATACTTCTTCACCATATTCTTTCTAAAATCTACCAACGGGAACTTGACTGGAACACTATAAAACCTAGCCAAATTGAATCATATGATACAAAAGGATCTTTTTTCAGTTACAAAAGAACTTTGGATAATTTGAAACAAAGACAAGCCAAAAGATTGGAGGATCGGTTCGAGACCATATTGTTACACGAGCAGTTCCTTGAACGGGGAATCTTTGACTCGTCGAATCCATACGAAACCCAATGGATTCGATTTGATGAACCAAATCTATTTGTAGGGGAACGTTTCTTCTGGGACCCCAGGCTTCTCTTTCAGTCGGATCCTAACCCTCCTTCCTCACGTCATAGTTTTTTAGTGAAGCTTCATTCGGAGGCTTTATGTGACTTATGGTATGAGAAAGGAGCACGAGAAATGTTTCCCGAATGAAAAAATTAAAAAGAGTTTTCTCAATCATGGGTATGATTCGAAAATTGATCACTACTGAGTTATTGAAGAAGTAGTCGAATAATGGTCATTCGGACGAGGGGCAACATTCTGATTCTAAATATCTTAAAGAGACTTGGTTTATGCATATACATTTGCAATATCTAGACATAGTGGATGAGGTGGAACCATTCCCAATTCAAAGAATTTCTTATTTATAATATGTTGCTCGAGAGATACCAATATCTCCTCAATCCATTCTGATTCAATGGAACTTCGTTGGATCGAACGGTAAAAGAATTCGCAAATGAAAGTTTAGTATGAAAATAAAAAAATTATTACATATTTCTTATTCATCCTAGATCTCTAGCTATATAGAACCATCACTAGGTTGAATCGGTAACGGTAGGGGGAAGAGATATCCCCCCTTACCATTACCGATTCGGTGGCTCTTGCTTATTATGCTTCGAACAACAAACAAATCTTGGTTGGATCCTTTTCTGTTTTCATAGTCTCCTCACTCTAGAGAGGGAGAAAAGTCTATTGAATTTGAGAAGGCTAATAACATGGTCTAGGGGGTCTGGAAAGTCATTCCTCCCAAAGGATCCTGGTGCTTCAACATCCTGCTTGCCCACAAGGAACCCTTGATAGATATGTGCGCTCGTTCCCTTCGGACACAAAAGCATAGCCCCTTTATTATTCACCAAAATCATATGATGTAAGAGTTATTGTATAGAAAGTTTGAGACTCAAGAATCTCTAAGGATATCTAAGGAATTCATTGGTCACAGATCGACAGTCTTGGAATATCGACACAAATGGAAAGAAAAGTGTTTCCAAGAAACGAGTTCCGATACTACTGCCTAGTTGAGAACAGGAAAAACAAAGAAAAACCTTCAATCTGTTTCGACTCTCATGAGGCCAATAATTGATTCTTTTCATTCTAACCATTCCATTCAGTATTGCAAAGTGGAAATTCCAAAAGAAGTTGCACCAAACATGGATCCCTACAAGCATTCAAGATGATTTGGAAAAAGGGAAGGAGATCTTTCCTTCATTCATTGTGAAGGTTTAGAAAACCGTAGTATTGAATCCTTCACCGGCACCATCGATGGGCCAGAGTCCAATGTGGGTTGTTTGGTGTAGGAGCAGAAAAATACTAACAGGGAGTCCGAGATGCAGAGAGTGCAAGTTTCTAGCAATATTCGATGCCTCATGAGAAAAGATAAAGAGAGACACCTAGCTATTTCTATTCGTTAGATTTTTCCCTCTTTTGGCATTTGGTGCAAATCAAGTTGTCTGTCCTACTAGCAACCTACAGCATCACCTGCATCATCGAATACCTCTTTCTTTCTATCTTTATTCGACCGTAAATCAATGAATCTCCCTGAATAGGATTTGAACCTACGACCAATCAGTAAATAGTCGACCGCTCTACCGCTGAGCTATCAAGGAAAATGATGGGGGTCTCATCCCATACATGTTGAACGAATCGATACTTTATAAAGCTTGGATAGGACTCAACTTCTATTATAGGAAGAAGCCATAGTGATAGCAATCCCTTTCACCTTTTCGGTCGGATAGAGTCTACGAATCGGGGGGGGTGCAAAAGATCCCGGTCATAGTTGATCCCGTCATGGTTTGCCCTACCCCCCCCCCCCCCACACACACACGACGTACTGATCAATAACCAATCACGAGTTTTTCTTCCTCCCTTTTCGAGAAGCATGGTAGAATAGTCACAATATTTATTTTGGTAAGAGTCTTAGAATGGAAGAAAAACTCTTTTGAGAAAATAATTAATTATGAAAATTTATTTCATACATGTTTCTAATGTTTTAGTTGGTCTTTGGGAGATCAAGGGGCAGTTGCAATAATCAATAAGAATTTACAGCTTTATGGAACGAAAATAGCAATTTATGGTAAAGGCGAAATAGGAAAATCAACAACTAGTTGTAACATATCAATAGCCTTGGCCAGGCAGGGAAAACAAGTATTACAAATTGGATGTGATCCTAAACATGATAGTACTTTAACACTTACTGGATTTTTAATACCTACAATTATAGATACTTTACAATCAAGAGATTATCATTACGAAGATGTATGGTCAAAGGATGTTACTTATAAAGGTTATGGTGGAGTAGATTGCGTAGAAGCTGGTGGACTGCCGGTGGGAGCCAGCTGCGGGGGATACATAGTTAGAGAAATAGTAAAGTTATTAAAAGAATTAAATGCCTTTTATGAATACGATATTATTTTATTTGGCGTACTGAGAGATGTAGTCTATGGTGATTTTGTAGTGCCATTAAACTATGCCAATTATTGTATCATAATCACAAATAATGGTTTCGATGCACTTTTTGTAGCAAATAGTATAGCTGCATCCGTTAAGGAAAAGACACATACGCCGCACCCTCTACAATTAGCAGGTTTAGTTGGAAATCAAATATCTGAAAGAGATCTTATTGATAAATACATTGAAGCTTGACCCATGCCCGTATTGGAGGTACTACCTCTAATTGGGGATATCCAGGTATCTCGGGTGAAAGGAAAAACATTGTTTGAAATCGTTGAATCTTAACCTACTCTTAATTACGTTTGTGATTTCTATTTGAGTATAGTAGATCAAATATTATCTCAACCAGAAGGAGTTGTACCGAAAGAAATTCCAAACAGAGAATTATTTAGCTTAATGTCTGATTTTTATTTAAATCAAAATAATTGAAAAATAAAGAGTGATTTAGACATTCAACAAAAAATTTCAACAAATTCTATGATCATTTGATTCTACAACCAAGTACCTTATAGTAACTCCATGCATTTACTCTTTTAGAGGAAATTTCTTAATCCAAACTATCAACGTTACTAATTTCGAGTGTGAAACTAGTAATTATCACACTTTCTACCCCATCAATCGCGTAGCATGGTTGTATCAAAAGATTGAAGAAAGCTTATTTTTAGTGGTAGGTACAAAAACTTGTGGTTATTTTCTACAAAATGCTCTTGGAGTTATGATTTTTGTGGAACCTCATTACGCAATGGTAGAATTGGAAGAAGGAGATACTTCATCTCAATTGAATGATCAAGAGGAGTTTTAAAAAATATGTATTTGAATAAAAAGAGATAGAAAACCCAGTGTTATAATCTGGATTGGGACATGTACAACAAAAATCATAAAAATGGATCTAGAAGGTATAGCGCCTAGGCTAGAAAATGATATTGGGGTCCCAATTGTAGTGGCATGGGCCAATGGCTTGGATTATGCCTTTACCCAGGGGGAAGATATTGTACTAGCTGCCATGGAACATTGGTGTCCAAAATGTAATATGTCCAAACCTCAATACAGGGAAGATGTAGTTGATATTGTCAATGGACTCGAACCCAATGAGTTGAAAAGTAATTTACCCAACTCAAAAATACGAGAATCGGTCAATAATTACTTAGTCCTTTTTGGCTCCTTACATCTACAGTAGCTTCTTAATTGAATTTGGAATTGAAGCGACAATCCATTGATGTATCGGGTTGGTTACCCTCTCAACGATTAGGCTGTTGAACTACTTTTTTTGAGAAACACTTGCAAAACAATGAAAGTTCCAATGCCACGAATTGTAGAGATACTAGACAATTATAATCAAATTCAACGTATGCATGAATTGGAACCCGATCTAGCCATTACTAGAATGGCCCACACAAGCAAGAGGAATTGATACAAAATGGTCAGTTGAGTTCACATTTGCCCAAATTCACCGGTTTACCAATGCAAAAGATGTGCTCGAACTCGTAACTCATCCTTTAAAACGTAATTTCAAATTGGGAACTTTAAAGTAGAACGTCTTGTTGAGACAAAAAACAAATCATTAAAGAATTTTTCACTAGTAAATTAAAAAAAACTAGTTTCTAATTAGTAATAAAATAGCAATAAAACAACAAAAAATTAACAATGAGTTTCCATCTATCTTTTCTATAGTGAATGTTACGATTTTTTTCTAAACATTTCCATTGATCCCATGCATAGTATGAATGTCAAACATGCTATGCAAAGGCATACTAACTATACGTATAATATCTTCTAGACATTACGAAGAACATATTGACTCATGCAACGTAACTTATTTTTCTTAATTTGTCCAGTTCAATTTTTTCATTTATAAATTAGTTAATGAATCTATCTATCTATTGACTATTAATTCCAGAATGAGGATATATTAAAAAAGGACTTTTCGGTAGTAAATAGTGTATAATCAATCGCTATTCATCAAATAATATAGGAGGGAGAATCAGATATTATTAAAAACAATAAGATCAAATTAGGATCTTACTTTTTTGGAATGACATCATTTATTTGGATTGGAAACGCTAGTTCCTTGTTAATCCTTGGATTTTACCATGGCAACTATTGCAGTAATACCATGCATGTTTTTCTACTGGTTTGAAACAAAAAATCTACCAAATTATCAAGTTTTATGACCTATAAGATCAATTCACAATTTCAAAATAGTTGTTATATTTTTAACTAATTTTTTATTTCAAATATTGAATCCAATTTTGTTACCAAATCCCGCTTTGGCAAGATTGCTTCACCTCTTTCTATTTCGATATAGCAATAATCCATTGTTTCTAATAAGCAGTTTTTTGGGTTGGTTAATTCGTCATGTCTTTTTCGGCTATTTAGCTAATCTATTGGTGCTTCAAGTAGAGAGAAATTCAACGATACTGTATCCACTTACTAAACGTATCATTCATAAGACTTTTAGTATTATCTTCTTTATCAAACTGTTGCTTTGCCTCAGTAGGGCCCCCGTATCTTTCTTGATGAGAAAGTTTCAAAATGAACTAATTAGCTATGACAAGAGTTGCCTTGATTTACCATCCCCTGTGCATTGGCTTTGTAACTCATGGCTGACATATTTTTTTTATCCAAATAGAACAAATCAGGATATGCGGTATAGAAAGAAAAGTCAAAGGAGTGATCAACACATTGTTAAAAAAAGACAATCAACTTATTTTTTTGCTAACTGTTTGGTCGATGGCAAACCACGATTTGATGTTCTATCGTTAGAGCTTTATTCATATCATAATTGGATTTTAGATCAAGCAAAGAAAAGGAAAATTTACATAATGAGCTGAAGGATCGAATCAAACTTATGGAGCCGAACTCCATACTTTCGGAAGTGATTGAACAAAAAATTGGATTGAGGAACGAAGAGGATGCGGAAAGAACGAACATATCTAAGATATATGATTCTTTATTAAGTAAATTTTTTAGGGGCAGGATTCCGACTCCACAATTGTTTCTAACAACAAATGACGATCAAACCAATAAAAGATACATATAGAAATTATGTAGGAGAACTTCATTATAAAAGTCAAATAGCTAATTGGATTTATAGTGAATACACTTATTTTGAAAATAGCAAGATACCACTTTGTTGGGAAGACTTGTCAATAGATGTCATCGAAGTTTTACTTTTCACGTCTAACGAATCCATTAGGAGTTATGCCAAATCTATTGTTGCTAGACGTACTTGGAGAGCTTCAGTCTATTATGCATCACCATAATGTATATGCACAAGCTTTTAGATTTGTGGATATGAAATTGTGACATAATCTTTGATTGGAATTGAGCATGACCATCTTTGGTGTTCAACAAACTAAAATGCAATACATGGTTCTAGTGGAAATTGAGGTTGCTTCTATTATGCTAGGTCAAGTGATAAGGATACTCTTAATTGTGAATATATTCATGTTTTTACTGGAGATGGTCATTGTGTTGCTATTTCTAACTTGCACAAAGCATATATGTCGATGTTGTGTACCTTTTCTTTTCCTAAAGGTGACAATGGGTGCCATACAAAATTTTCTTACAATTATGTGCATGCACATGGATTTCTTAAAAGAAACTATGCTAGCCAAATACAATTTTATGCATTTTGGCTCCAACTACATGAACACATTTAAGTGTACATGTTGCATGGTGGTTGATTATTATAGTACTTCAACGTTGATACTAATTGTAGCATAGAGTAGTGTAGATTGACTTATTTTCATCAAATTTAGTTGATTTTGCACATAGAAGTTTATAGAGGCTTGGGAAATATGGTGAAATTGATGCATAACGTTAATTGGTCCCTTTATGGGTAAAATGATATTTTTATCATATTCTTTTACTAGTGGACCAAGGCACATACTATACCAGTATGATCTGGCTCTAGTGCAAAGTAGGAGTGAATTTGATTTTTTTATAACAATGACATGTGGCCCCTAAGTCTTCCTGAGATAACTAATGCTTTGTTGCCTAGAAAAAGTGCTCATGACCTTCCTAATTTGATTGCTTGAGCATTCCACAAAGCATGCTGATATGATACATATATTACTTTTAAAAAAACTATTTGGAAATATCTTAGGCTATGCTAGTGTGATTGAGTTTCAAAAGTAAGGCTACCACATTCCCATACTTTTCTAATTATGGGAATTCTTTCAAACCCTTTGAAGTATATTAGTATGATAGATTGATTTGTGCTAAGTTGCTCGATAGTGTTAAATTACTAGATTTATTTGAGATAATTTCAAAATGTTATATTCATGCTACTTGTAGTGCACTAAATCCCAAGAGCTCTTGCATGCATTATGGTTAATGTACCAAAAGACTTTCTCAAGTCTTCACACATAATATGATAGTTGTTGATGATACTCGCTATCCCATCTATAAAAGAGGCAAGGTGATGGAAACACAATGTTCATCAAAAGTAATGTTATGATAATTGATGGATTGTTCCATATAGTCCTTATTTGAGTAAATAATACAATGGGCATATAAATGTGGAAGTGTGCTTGATAGGGCTGCCCCCCCCCCCCCCCCCCCCCACCCCCACACACACACACACACTTATATTTATAAGGCATATGATCATGCAAGCATAAAATTCTTTGGTGAGGTTGGTTCAAAACCAAATTTACAAGTGTGCACATGAAGTGGATGTGATTCAAAGTTGTTTGTATGCATGACATGTTTCTGCTTTTGAGGCATGTCAGTGGATTTTTTATTTTCGACTTCATAATGAGAAGCCACATATATAATGATTACATGTGCACTTTTCCCAAGAATAATTTGGTATTCCAAGATATAGATAACATATTAGATGTTGTGAAGAATGAAAATATTCAAAGAACTACTCTTATTGAATGGTTTATATGCAATAATGTTCATCCAAAGTCTAGAACTATCCTTTATCAAGACTTTCTAATGTGTTGATTATGGAATGTACAAAGGAAGATTTGGACAAAGAGAAAACATGAAAATACACGTGGCTAGATATACTTTCTGACACCTATATGTGGTGAGCATTACTACTTATAGATGCTTTTGGTAGTATCTCAATGATGTATTGCTTTTGAGGATTTATGTACTATTAACAATGTGGTGTGTACGATGCTCTTTTGAGCACGCTTGCATTGTAAAAGCCATGCTAGAAAATGACATTGAGTGCTTAGAAGACATTGCATCTATGTGAACTAATATTCAACCTTGAACTTTATTTACTGTGATGTTAGTGTTTTGTGAGCTTGCTCAATCTAGCCAACTTTGAAAAAGGTTTTAGATACCAATGATTGAGAAGATTTTACATAAGTTGCAAAAAGAACATGGGCATGTGTCCCATTATGTTCTACAACAATAAGTATCTAATGGGGCTTTATTACATCGCCAAGATTTTCTACATCAACATGGGTGAAGATTATCTTACTTTTTTGGGTTTCCAAATCCTCAAAACCTAGATGATGCATGCATACTAATCCAATTTTGTAAGATGAATATATGTATTATATTATAGAGCAACAAAGAGCTTATATTTCTACGGAAGCAATGCTAAATGATGGACAAAGAGTTGCACATTCTGGAGTTATTGATATTGTGGAGTTAACTCATGGGATAAGTTCTTTTAAAATAGTGCTATTGGGTTTCGAAAGAAATTTTTAATAAGTTTTTGCTTGCTAAGTTGTGAAGTAATCAATGTATGACATTGATAACAACATTTGGCATTGCTACCTTGCTTCTATTAGGTGTTCATATTGCTCACTCTATTTCAAAATTCCATTGGAACTAAATACTTGATCCATTGCAATATTCATGCTCAAAGTGACCTCACTTATTGAAACAGTCAAGTCTTATTTTATGGGATGAGGCTCCTATCATGCATTAATATGCCTTTGAGGCAGTTGATGGGAACTTGAGGGACATTAAGAAGTGTTTTAAACCACTTGGTGGAAAGGAAATTTAAGATAGATTCTGCTAGTTGTGATCAAGGGCTCTCATGAGGATATTGTCAATGTAACTCTATGCTACTTTCATCTGTGGAAATTTAGTATGGTTTCAAGACTATTTGAGAATATGCATGGATGTACATGCAAAGGGGTGTGAAGGATTATGGTCTAAGTGGATGGATTCAAGGGATAAGGGATGGGATAGGCATTATATATGATTGTTATAAGTTGTAGATTTTTTTCTAGTATAGTGTTGAAAGGACATTCTATTGAAGCCTTAGTTAATAGTGGATATCACTAGGTATTCACTATTATTGAATTTAGAATGCATTTCAATGAGTGTGTCATACTTGCATCATTGAATACTCATGTTGCTACTTTAAATTATCATACGCTACAAATGATGCCAAGAGAAGTTACAAAATATTGTAATGCAAAATCAATTACAAAAAGATGACAACTCATTTCTATACTTTATCGAGTACTAGAATACACGGGTCTCAAATGTGGATTCCCTTCTAGTCTTTTATCGTTGAAGATAAATGCACCTATAATTCTTCTTAGAAACTTGTGTCTAAGAAAGTTATTTTTTATTAGTAGAACACGATTGATATGCAAGGCTTTTAACATAAATTTGATAAATGTTGAAATAACAAAAACAAATATAGAGAAAAAGGGTTTTCATTCCTAGAATCATATTCATTCCCAGTAATTTACATTTTCCATTTACTATGAAACAAAGGCAATTTCTTATTCAAGTGGCATTTACTATAACAATCAATAAGCCACAAGGCTAGAGTTTGTTTGTTATTAGCCTTTATTTAAAAGCACCATTGTTTACTCATGGTACTTTATATGTTGCATTTTTAAGGGTAAAATCGTAATTTGGTGTAAAAGATTTGGTAGAAGAAAGTGAAGAGCCTACAAATGTCATTGTAGACATGAGGATGCATTGGAAAAAGTGCAAATATATGAATTGCTTTTAGGAAACTGCATTTGTTGATATCCCCTTACAATCAAAATTTCTATATGATGTGTTTGGAAAATGGTTTTCTAATTATGGATATTTTCCTTTATTAAGTATTTGCTTGACTTTTGGAGATGCCTACTCTAAGTTGAGGCAATTATCTAGCTTCTAAGTATCAAAAGCAATTAGAATGCACGTGGTATAACTAAGCATGATATTATAAGAATGAATTTAGCATTGAGCACTTGGATTTTGATATCAATATAGACATTATGTTTCCTCTATTTATTGAGATCACACATGTGGATCATATTCAATTGTATTCACTTGGTTGCACCCTATGATACCCACAAGTACAAACAATTTCATATAGATAAGATATCCATTGGTTGGAACAAGTATAAATGTAAGCACTTGGGTTGCTTTGTAATTCTACATCAAGTTCACATAGCACATATGTGGTTGAGGAATTTTGGGTTAGGTATTTTTGTTTTTTTATAATCATATAAAAAAGAGATCTTTGTTAATTGTATACTATCTTTATTAATTGTAATATAAATGTATTTATTCTAAGTTGTGGTTTTCTTTAGTTATAGGTGTAAGAAAGAGGGGAAAGCCTAGCACCCCCACCATGCCAATGCAAGAGCATATTATAGCTTCACTCGTCTATGTTATGTGTGGAGATCAAATGTTTCAAGTAAATCTATGAGAAGGAGAAAATTTCACTTTGATTAGCTATATTAAAGAGAGCCTTCTTTTTCATCGACATTGGATCTCTTTTGCAACACTTGGATACGCTTTTAAACTTTATATCATCATTGGTAGCAAGAAATTGACTATATGTTTTAGTATTCTTACTTTGTTATATCCCTTGTGTTTGCATGTGCCCATAGTTTGATTTACATGCATATAATAGGTGTGAGGCATGGAGAGAGAGAGAGAGAGAGAGAGAGAGAGAGAGAGAGAGAGAGAGAGAGAGAGAGAGAGAGAGAGAGAGAGAGAGAGAGAGAGAGAGAGAGAGAGAGAGAGAGTACAAGCAAAGGAAGCAATAATTTGCATAGCCAATAATGCAAGCAAATGGCAAGTTTGTTTCTTCCACAATGTTGCTTTGCTATAGCTTCATGTGATAGCAAAAAGTTGCTACTACGAAGTGGCCTAGCGCTTTATGTACAAGGATTGCTAGTAATTATAAAAATTACTATTCTTTATTGTTATATCAACCGTCTACTATTATTACTACACCTATTGTTCCTTCTAATCTTTGAGAAGGAAATTCATTGCTTAGAACTTTCATTTAGAAACAATTATAGCATTATATGAAAACTTAGTGGTTTTAAGCTCAAACTCGAACATCAATGTATATCCATGTTTGTGTTGAATTGATATTTTTATCAATAAAAATTTTCAAAAGAGTGGAAAACCCTTTTAAGTGAACATACTTTCTTGGTAGAAAAGAATGCTCATTCTTCTCAAGTACTTCTTTATAAGCTTCTATTCTTACAGGGACTAGATTATTAGCATGGAATTGATCTAAGGACTTGGTAAACTTTAGATCTCTATGTAGTTCTATGTGTGCCATAAAACATAAAAATCAACATTCAAATAATTCATTTCATATGATAATTGACTTGGAGGTGTTTGAAGATTGTGGCAACTACTAATATGTTGCAAGTTCTTGTGCTTTGTTTGTAGCTTCACTTGTTCAACAACCATTGTGATTCCATACTATTAGCTTGTGTAACTGAATATTCTAACTTCATATTCTATTTCTTATTATTTTTGGCAAAACAAGTAATGAATCATTTTGCTATGATCAAGTCTGCAGCTACAAGCAATGATAACTTGTTTATGACAATTTTGAATCATGAATATTTTTAAGAGGTAGCACATGCTCCAATTCTGGTAGTACTATAATGCTATGCAAGGTTAAGTTGATTGACAAAATGTTGATAATCCAAAATGGGTGGTGGTGGTACAAACCTAAGGATGGAAATGAAGCCAAAATGCAAAAAATTGGAAGAACGTGCTTTTTGTTGCTTTTATGGATTTCTCAATGATGCACATGTGCTTCAATATTAGATAAAAAACTTCAAGGTTGATGTTTGGTCCATAGTGGATATGTGCTACAAAATCATGTGCATTCTAACATAAAAGGATGATTCTAAATCAACTAGTTTGATGTAGCTAATAGAGATAGGGTGCATCACTAAATGCATGTGTGTTAATGCATTATATTTCAAATTGTAAGTTTTAGGATATAACATTTTGTACAAACTTGCTACTAATAAGTTCATTTGCATCCAATTTAGGAACATTTTGTTTGAGGTGTACCAAGAGGAAACTAGATCCGCATAGATCAATCTAAGGGTTTTCTTGTTGTGCAAAATCATTGCATAATGTAATTGTTGAGGTTTTTATATTTAGGGCCAAGCTAAAAGATTCCCTCAATTCAAGCTAAAAGATTCCTTCAATAAGTCATTCAATTTAACATTTGTAGAAGTCATTTTGATATTGAACCTTAAAATGCAATCGAACTATCACACGATAATTATAACAATAGCTATACTTTGTTGACATAAAATTAACCATCAAGATAGTATTTTATTAAGACTCTCAGTAGTCAAAATATAACTATTATTTGCATATATAAGTTTAACCATCAAGATAGTATTTTATTAAGACTCTTAGTAGTCAACATATAACTATTCTTTGCATATATAAGTTTAACCATCAAGATAGTATTTTATTAAGACTCTTAGTAGTTAACATATGTAACAACAAAATTAGCTCAAAATTAGAAACTATAAATGATCTATTGCTCATGTAGCTAGATAATTGTATTCATAATATGAAGTTATTTCTTGTAGTAGTAATTTAACATATTGTCAATGATGAATATAAAAGTTGCTATTAGATTAGTCATTGAAGCTTTATGCTGAAGTAGGGAATTGCTAAAATTCTCTGCCTTTTGCTAAATTGAAACCTAGAATAAGATCATAACTGCAATTTTGAGATCAACATTATGAACAACTATAGTTGATAAAAAGTTGTATAGTATAAAACGTCTATTGAAGTTATTGTCATTGATATAAAGGTAATGGTAATTGTGCAAACAATTGTAGTTATATTTGCACATAGAATAGTACATAAAACATAAATCACAATATAGATATTAAGGTCATAATCAAATTAATGATTATTCCAAGGCATGCAATCATAATCTATATTTTAGGGATATAGACTTTGTATTAAGAAACTGATTCTTTAGGAATATAGGTCTTTTAATGATAAAGTAAATCCTTACTTCTAAATAAAGGTCACCATCATATTGGCGCAGATGCATTGGTTTTGTAGCTTATGATGAAAGTTGCAATATCTATTTCAGTGAAGCATTTCAATTTTTAAAAAATCATGGTCATGTTGAACAATGTGTTCAATATCATGTTAAGTGTGTCTAATGAGTATATGCTGAAAAGGAATAGGATAAAAAAACTAACAAATTACTTCATTAAAAAACAAAATATTTTTAGCAAAAATTTGTGTCCATATCATAAAATTACCATCACATCGTATTCAAAGGCATTGACAATAGTTGCTTTAATTGAAGATTGTAACAAAGTCATGAAAATGGATTTAACATTGTATGAAAAAAGATTGATACTAGTTGCTTCATTCTAAAGTTAAAAGTAAAATTGTTGATGTAAATTTGGATAATGCTATTGAACATTGATGAATGTTCTACAAAATCATAAAATTAATTTAGCATCATTTTGATAACCATTGATAGAATAGTTGTTTCGTTGGTAATTGTTTATCTTGGAAACAAAGATCACATTGAACAGAGTGCCAACACGTGTAACCTTGTTTCAAGAGAGAATGATATTTTTTAAAGGACCAAATTTATGATACGAAGATAATATTCACTCTTTAAAGCTAAGTTCAGATTTTTGTTTCACAAATAATATTTTTAATGACATTTAATAGATGTATTAAACATACTATATCATCGTTGAAACAAATTATGAACCAAAATTTGTACCTAACTTAATTATGAAAGAAATCATTGTAATTTCTTAAAGGTAGAAACAATCATTGTAACAAAGTACGTGAATGATATGCAAATGCTACCAACTTTGATTTGACACATCTTAGGCTTAGAAAGTAGTGTTCTATTGACATGAAACTGCAACAATTTTTGTAGACTATCTAGACATGCAAACATCTAAAGCACATGTGGATTACGTATGTAGTGATTAGATCACACTCCCTTTAAACAATCTTGAGTTCCTAAAGGATCAAATGTGCTTAATTATGATAGATCTTATTATATGACATGCATGTATTTATTCTTTATCCAGGTCATTAGGGTCCCCAAAAAGAATAAGTATTTGACTAGTTTCTTACTCAATCCACATTCTTAATCCACTTCCTAATCCTAGCTCACAACGCCTTAGATTCTTTGCACTCCCAAATTAAATGGGTGATGATCTCTTCCCTCCATCGACATAACAAACATGTCAAAGAGATATTAAGCACTTAAGAGAGTCTATCCTTAGTGGGAAAACTATAGGTGATAACCTATCATAGCATAAAATTCCATCTAGGGAGAGAGTGAGCTTTCACACTCTTTTGGTCTCCTTCTCTAAGTGGACATTGTTGCATGTTGGTATTTTCTTTTCCACTTCCACTTTAAGTTAAAGAAGAGAACTGCAATAATTTGTTGAAATACCATGGTCATTATTGTAAATGATGGACATGTGTCTTCCTTTTTCTTCATGATGTCAACCGCCTAATTTCCATAGGTGCTAAATTAAATCCTCTCCTAAGAATGGCCAGATCTTTAAGAGCTCTAGAATTAGCTTCAAGAACATCCACCTTATATGTAGACCTCACTTAAATACAAAGCTTCTTCGAAGAACCAAATGTTGCAGCTAAGGGATGAGTCCTCCTATCCATAGGATCCAACCACTTAGCATCATCAATAAATTTCTTCCGAGCACCTATCATTGCATTGGCCACATTTGAACCCTTAAGCTTGGGATCATGGCCTTTAATCAACATTACAATATCCTAGTTAAGAGAAGCTTTGCTCAAAGATTGAATCCAACCTTCTATAGTACAAGACCAATGTTTCTTGCCTCCCATCCTTTAAAATTAGAGAAAATCATTCTATTAGCACAATCCTTGATCTCTTTGCACTCCCAAATTAAATGGGTGATGACCTCTTCCCTCCATCGACATAACAAACATGTCAAAGAGATATTAAGCACTTAAGAGAGTCTATCCTTAGTGGGAAAACTATAGGTGATAACCTATCATAACATAAAATTCCATCTAGGGAGAGAGTGAGCTTTCACACTCTTTTGTTCTCCTTCTCTAAGTGGACATTGTTGCATGTTGGTATTTTCTTTTCCACTTCCACTTTAAGTTAAAGAAGAGAACTGCAATAATTTGTTGAAATACCATGGTCATTATTGTAAATGATGGACATGTGTCTTCCTTTTTCTTCATGATGTCAACCGCCTAATTTCCATAGGTGCTAAATTAAATCCTCTCCTAAGAATGGCCAGATCTTTAAGAGCTCTAGAATTAGCTTCAAGAACATCCACCTTATATGTAGACCTCACTTAAATACAAAGCTTCTTCGAAGAACCAAATGTTGCAGCTAAGGGATGAGTCCTCCTATCCATAGGATCCAACCACTTAGCATCATCAATAAATTTCTTCCGAGCACCTATCATTGCATTGGCCACATTTGAACCCTTAAGCTTGGGATCATGGCCTTTAATCAACATTACAATATCCTAGCTAAGAGAAGCTTTTCTCAAAGATTGAATCCAACCTTCTATGGTACAAGACCAATGTTTCTTGCCTCCCATCCTTTAAAATTAGAGAAAATCATTCTATTAGCACAATCCTTGATCTCTTCAAGATAAGAGCACTTGCATCCTTGTCCCTTAACAAGCTTCCAAGAAATGTACTACATAGTGTGAGGACCACCATGTGACCATAGAAAGTCTCTCATCATCTTCTCTATTCTCTCCCAAAGAGTTTGGCTAAACATGAATGCAATGGCAAACAAAGAGTATTTACTTGACGAGAAGTATGGCTTCTTGTCAAACTTTTCCTTCAACCATACAAATTGCTACTTGAGAGTTGTGGCTCTACTTAAAGGATAACCAAGGTATTGGAAGATCATGCCATATAATTGTGAAACCAAGTTTGTAGAATCTAGTCTTGGGGATCATCTTCACCACCAAAAAACAATAAGCTCAATCTTCCAAAGATTGAAATTTATAAAGCTAGAGATTGCCAAAATTTCTTATAGGTATTTATAGATTCTTTCTTAGTCTCAAGAATATTTGAAATAAGAATCTAAAAAGAAGTAGGAATAGATAGAAGGGGCTACTTGAAGGGCAAGACAGCCCCATGATGGCACCTTGCTAAACTTTTCATTTAATCCTCCTTCAATCATGGATTTAACTATGAAAGACAAAATCATATTGCGTAGGATGTAAAACACACAAAAAAAGTGTGTTGGCCTTGAAGCTAAGGCCCCTACAAGACCTTATGAGCTAGGTTTAGCATTTAAGGATCTTGACCAAAATAATGTTTTCCTCTCAAGGGACTTAGGGATATGTTTGATCATTCTTGAATTAAGCTTCTCATGTAGCAAACATTAAGCCAATTGGAGTTATCCATTTGCACTGAATCTTCAATATGGACTCCCCAAATGGCTTGAAAGTATTTGACATGAAGACCATTTAGCCATGGTGCCTTATTCTTCTTCATCTTGAAAAGAGACTATGATAGAGCTCATCTTTATGAAAATGTTTAGTCAAGTTGCAAAAGCAGGTCCTCGAATGGACAACCTTGAGGATACCCTTCGATAGAATCTTAGTAGCTAATAGCATAATCAAATTTTTCATTTCCAACAATTGTTGAGAGGGGTATCTCAACATTGTGTATCTCGAGTGTTGCATTGAAGGTTGTATGAATACCTCTAGAAAGAAGGTAGTCAACTTAAATGGTGATGGCCCTCCATAAATTTTTTGCTTAGGATGATATGACAAGTGGCCCAAAACTAGGAAGTAAGAGCTTAAACTTTAATCTAGTTGTCAACCCTTGCAAGGCATAAATCTTGTCTAGAAAGAGGCATTTTCATAATGAGCCCATTTGTTTATTGTGCCAAGTGTATTTGTGTTCTAAACTAATGATTGTTAATTAGGGAGAGATCTTGAAGTTGATAATCTAGTACTAGTAGATCCCAACTTTTTCTCTCAATCAAGATCATCCTTCCCTATCCATGCAAGCAATCATAATTATCCAAGGTCATATTCCAATCCATAAAGAGGAGAGAAGCTTTGTTAGAGATTTTGTTTCCAACTCTAGATCACATTTCACCATATGTAGAGGATATATTGAGTGAATAGATGAAAATTATTCATATCTCCTCCACTTTGATCATGACCTCTAGATCCAATTCATTTTCACAAAAATCTTCAAAGTCAAGAATGCATTAAGGCTATCCACAAAAAATAATAATTTGCCACCCTTTCCCTCTACAATAGTCTTAGGCAAAGGTAGAATAGCTTAGGATAGAGAAACCCTTAGCCTCTCTGAACATCAAGCTTGATTTCTTGTAGGGAAACTACTACGTGCTTGATCTAGATTAGGTTGTAACACACATCTTCTTCCTTTTCTCTAAACACAAGCTCCTAGTGTTCTAGGGAATCATAATGGTTGTATTTCAAGATTACTCCATGCATTGCCTTCTAGGAAGCATAGAATTTTTTAACAAAGGGGACCCTTCCCATTTTCTTAATTCAATTTTTAAAACCTTTTGATTATTACATGATTAGCTTTAAATAGGGGATGAGATTCTCTTTGCATGTGGTAGAACTTGATGTGCTCCCTCATTTAGATAATTTTGTTTGTGTCACCTTTGCTCGAGGCACCTTTCCTTTTTACTCTTTACTACTTAGGACTAGGCCAAAGGGTTTGGATCTTTGATCTTGATTGGTGTACAATTGAGAAGAACCAAGAGGCTTATTGACCATTGATGCTTTGTTGCTAGCACCCCCTTCCCCTTGCCACAATGATTTTCTTGTTTGGGCATCTCTTGCATTGTGCTTGCTCTCATTATAGAAGAAAAATATGCCAAGAAAGTATGAAAAATTAACCTCCAAAAATACTTGAAGGTTGTTGGCATAGAAAATTTCAAGCCCCTTGGATGTTCATTCCTCTTGTCCATATGATGCAAGCCTCCTTCTCCCCTTTGAGTATTCCATGGTTGCTGGAGCTTGATAACATACAAACCATTCTTTTGAGCACCCCAACAAGAAGACTAATGTCACAATGTATCCACTCAAAAGCCCAAGAAAATCCATCCAAACAAGGCATTCATTTATGAGCACTCCAACAATAATGAAATTGGAGCTCCTAGGGAGCATGTGAACAATGTGACCACTATGGCAAAAGTAAGAACCTAGAATCTACTCATGCTCTTGATGTGAGCTAACATAAAAACCTAAAGAAAAATTGTCAGATGTTTCCTATGGTGGTAGCTTCAAAAATATTCTAGGCCCACTATGGAGAGTGGCTAACACATATGTGCTTGAGTCTAGAAAGAAGAAGGTTGTATGAGACCAAATGATCTTTTTCTACCATTGAGCTTAGCATGATGGACTCTATTGTACAGTAGAAAATACTTGCACTATTATTTCTCAATATCCTCCACATCATGCTCCTCTTCATTGCATGAGGAAGTTAAGAAAGATTAGGTCCTTCCTATGAATTACAATGCCATTTTCAAGTGGCTAAATCATGCGAGAAAGGGGGAGGAACCACATGGCTCCTTGTTGTGCTCACAAGATTAATGTTGGGACCATCGGACACACCCTTATTGCTTCAAGGGTTTTGACACATGAAGCATGTGACTATCTCTCATCTAGTCCCCCCCTCCCCCCAACACACACACACACACACACACACGTGTGCGTGTGTGTGTGTGTAAATGTAGTGAGCAAACTTACAAACACTCACCACATCATTGTTGTTCGCATTGGCAAACCACACTCCACAATCCATGTACACACTCACTAGCTCACCTCCTTACTTTCATTGTTGCCCAAGCATGAGAGGAGTTGCCAAGGATAAGCTTGAAGAAATGAAGAGATGAAGAGTAATCTTTTCATACCATGTCCCTTACTTCCTCACTCTCTCAACTTCACACTCTCGCTTGCACTCACAACTCACTAAGAGGATGGGATGGATAAGAAGAGAAAGAATGCAAGATATTCTCAACATTATATCCATGAATCACACACATTCTCTCCTTACCTTCACTCTCTCAATGGCATTAAAGGATAAATAAAAGTTAGATGGCCACAAGTTTTCACACATATGAATAGCCTCTTTCATTATCTTTCATTATTTGTATGCAATGGCTCTATGTTTCACTCTCTGTTTGAGTGAGAGCTTCGATGAAACTTGTACCATTGATTTGTGTTGCAGACCAATACAAGCCACCTTAACTTGTTCTCGATCTCTTACTAATTCTCTTGGATTTTTCTTTTGTAAAGAGACATTTTAGCTCTTTCCTCCTTTAATTGGACTATTAGGTGTGCTTTTCTTGTAACGTATCCACTAGAATCATCCAGGACACGTCTTGGCAGTCCATCGGAAAGGATTTCTAGAAAGCTCCGCCCGGCACTCCCATGGAATGTTACGGGATTTGCGATCTAGGTCTTTCCGCATCTGCCACGTAGCGGAAGTATCCTGGCCATTCCCACTTAGGATCGATCGGAATTAGGGTTATCCTGATTGGTAATTATCTAACAGCAACTAGCGTCGGACCCAAGCGTACTACTTTACGCAAAAACGCCAAATCCGAAGCGGATTTACGCTGCACTTGGTTCAAGGAGAATGGGAAATGAGAGGGATGCAAAGCTCAACCTCTCTGCCATAAGGCATAGTCCCATTCCGTTCCCCTAAAACATCATAAATTTGTTAAGACATAACTCTAGGTCCACGCTTTCGTTATTCGTTTTGACGATCATCCCGCTGTTCTTCGAGATTTTTGAGAAAAGTTCTCGGCTAATCGGGACCACCCAACCATAGGACGGGACCCATGGCCCATCCTCCGCACTTTCCTCAGTTTGTTTTAGTTATGTAATTATCTAACACATTAATTTGGACATGTAACAACCAGCTTCTTTAATTAAACCGTTAAGCACTAGTTCCTTCACGTAATCTTATCATGTGACATAGAAAAACAATATCAAACAAGTTCTTTATTAACATAACATCATTTTTATATTTAGAATACAAGGAGTTTCCGCCCGTAGGCTTGTCCATAATCTGCTCGAAGGCTATCTAGTAATCCACATGGATCACTATTCCAAGCTTCCGCCCGTCAACTAGTATGCGGGCCTCGAGATCCAATCCCGAGTCACGTTAGCCTCTTGTACAAGTCCCGGAAGGCGAGGGATTTATGGCCAGAGCCCCCCCTGGCACCCAACCGTCCTCTTGCTCCAAGTAGAGCTTAATGGAGAGACCTCTCGCGGCGGGTTCAGTCCACGTTCCCGGCGCGGTCAACAACCCCCTTGGTTAGGGTCAGGCAGGTAGTCGGGGGTAACTGAAACTGCCTCTCCCTTCAGGCCTTCAACCTGAAGTTTAGGTATTCATTTAATTTGTGATTCATAAATCAAACAGTGCTCTAAAATCTCTAGCAAGCACAAAAATTTACATTAATCGACCTTGTTGTTTGGCAAACTGCTAAGGAATGATTCTTTCCTTTCGAATGTATCAACACTCGATCCAGGGTGTCTTGCAACTTGGCAAGATCCTTTATATTCCAGGTTAGGGCGTACCTTATTAACCCAACTTGGTCAACCCTAAAGTTCATTGGATACTTTAGTTTTCGATTTATAACTTTCCTTATTTAGAAGGATATCCCAAAATACATCCTTTTGCAAGATAACTTGCGTAAGGATCTGCCATCCTTATTGAGGGTAATTACCCTTTCTTCTTGTAAATCAATCACAAGACTATATGACTTCGTACTTGCTACGCAAGTCCTGCGATGAAATAATCCGTTTTGGTTTCTTTAAGCTAACATTTGTCGGACCTAGGGTCTCTTTTTAAGAACCTCAGGGCAAACCCTAGTTCTTTTATATTTTCGAATTTATTGACCCTACAATCAGGGAAGGTATTCAAGTGCTTAAGGTATAAACGTGTCTTTGGTCTTTAAATCGTTTCCAAGGCATATTATTTCAGCATGGTATTTCTAAGTTTAGATTAATTTGGTTATCTTTTGGAAGGTAATATTGAGATCACCTCGGCACGATTTGTTATCCTTGTGACAATTGATTTTTCAGTCCTAAACTTTATTGCTTTGAGGTAGGTAAATTCAATTTAATCTTCCTTTTTCCTTGCAAAGGAAACTCATGCAAAATAACTATCTTTTCCTTGCTAAGATATGAAATTAGCAATGTTAACTTCCTAGTAATTTGAGCAACGTAAATAATTAAAAAAAACCTTTCATGAATTTCATGATGATTTGTTGCCAAAAAGAATAAGGTTAATGGTGCAAGATGCAATTTTTATACCTTCAGGATTAATCTGAAATATACTACTATAGTAAGTAGATAATCTTGTTCATAATTCGTTATAACGCATGATACTATTCGAAGGAACTATGTTCTATACATTATCATCTGTTCAATTAAACTAAACTCCTTCATCGTAAATAAACTTGGAAAAATATATCTTATCCCTAACAATTCATCTTTGTATGATTGACTTAAAACCGATATAAAACCAAGAAGGAAAAACCTGGTTTTGGGGTGAGATATCCACATGGATACCGGGAGATGACCCTCCCGCAGCTACTCCTTGGACTTTCTTAGGCGGCATCGCAGTTCGAACGTGAAGGCAGCTTTTACTCTTTCTTCCGGATTTCCACCGTCTCTCTTTCGAGGCAAGGAGCCATTTAAATGGTTGATCATGAGAAGGGATAATAAGACCTTTAGGTTCTTAGCTTCTTCGGAGAGGGAAATGTTTATAAAACCTAAGAAGGCCTTATACGGTATATACTTGGCAAAAAGGTTATGGGTGAGTGTGGCTTTGCAACCACATGAACCTTTGGAGAACTTTGGGCTTGGGGAAAAAGGTATTGAAAGGGAAATATTCTCTTTTCTTGCACTTCCTCTACCTTTTTCCTTCTTCCCTACTCTTCCTCCTTCACCCCTCTTCTTCCCTCCTTCTTACTCTTCTACCTCCTTCTATTCCTTCTCTCTTACCTTCTTTATCTTCTCCCACCCTATTCCTTCTTTCACTCTACTCTTCCTCTTTCACTCCTCTCTTTCTCTTCTTTATCTTCTCCCGCCCTATTTCACTCTACTCTTCCTCCTTCACTCCTCTCTTTCCCTCCTTCTTACTCTTCTTTATCTTCTCCCACCCTATTTCACTCTACTTTTCCTCCTTCACTCCTCTCTTTTCCTCCTTACTCTTCTTTATCTTCTCCCACCCTATTCCTTCTTACTCCTCACGGAACAACATCCGGGGTCCATGATGGTGGTTTGAATTGGGGCCCAGGGGGGGGGGGGGGGGGGGGGGGGGGGGGGGGGGGAAGGGGGGGGAAAGAAAGAAAAAATGGGGACACGGGGGATTTAAAAAAAAAGCTTAGGGGGGTTGTGTAAAAAAAAGAGTATGAGGGGGGTGAAAAGGTTAAAAGGGATGGGGGGGGGGGGGAACCAGCCGTCCGACGGCTACGAGGCGGCAGCGGTGGCGGTGGCTCGACAGTTTCTTCTACGGCCTTCGGCAGCAACACGATGCCTCCTCCTCTCCAACGGCAGCGTTCAGTCTCTTCCTCCCCACTCTCGTCCTCTCCTAGCGGCGTCATGGCTACAGCACTCCCATTTCTATTTTTTTCCCTCAAGCCCTGGCTCCCACTGATTTAAATAGGGGGAGGGAGAGGTTCCTCCCTCCCTTACATGGCAGCATGCATGGCTAAGGCTAAACATGAGCCCCAACGTGCTGCTTGAACGTGGCTTCCCTCCCTCCCCTCCAGCGCCACGTCGGCTGGGGGAGAGAAAGAGGGGATTTTTTAAAAAATTGCTTTTATTTATTAGTAAAGAAAATATTTTATCTGTTGGGACTTGTTACATTCTCTCCCCCTTAGAGGAATCGAGATGTCCTCATCTCGAGATAAATTGGGGATATTGAAGGTTGAGGGTGTCTTCTTCTATCCAAGTGGCATCCTCTTCGGGATAATCTTTCCACTAGATGAGGCATTCTCTCAAGGTTCTGGATCTTAATTGTCTCTCCCTAACATCTAAGATCCTATCAGACCTTAGCTCAAGGACTCCTTGGCTAGGCATTACAATTTGTTGGTCATTAAGTACATGGTTAGGGTTGGGTACATATTTTTTCAATAGGCTGATATGGAATACATTGTCAACCTTTAGGTTCTCTAGGAGTTGCAATCAAGTGTGCAACCTTGATAAGCATGTCAACCACAACCATAATGGAATTGTATCCTCCTTGGACTTGGGGTAAGCCTATAAAAAAATCCATACTGATGAATTCCCATTTCATTTGGGGAATGTCAAGCGGTTGCAGTTTCCTTGGCATCATGACATGTTCGGCTTTGATACATTGGCAAGACAAACACTCAGTGACATATTTGAGAACGTCACCCTTAAGCCTCTCCCAATGGTAGCTCTTCCTAATTGCATTAAGAGTCTTAGCATAGCCAGGATGTCCTGCGAAAGGGGAATCATGAGCTTCCCACATTATCTTCTGCTTAAGTGACTGGCTTGCTGGTATACACAGTCTTGTTCTGTAGTAGACAAGTCCAGTATCAGGAATTTAGGGAATTTAGGAATGCCTTGCGACTAAGTGCATTGGCAACTACATTCTCTTTCCTTGGTCGGTACTTGATTTCAAAATCATATTCCTCCAACACTTCAATCCACCGACGTTGCCTCATGTTGAGCTCGTTCTGGGTAAAGATCCAATGAGGCTCTTATGGTCGGTTACTAGAGTAAACTTATTACCCAACAGGTAGTGTCTCCAAAGTTTTAGAGCATGGATGACAGCTAGTAATTCCAGATCATGCGTAGCATATTCTTTTCATGGCTCTTCAATTTCCTTGAAGAGTATGCTACTAGATGACCTTCCTTCATAAGTACACATCCCAAGGCAAGAATGCTAGCATCAGTTACTACCTCAAACTCCTTATTGAGGTCAAGAAGTTTTAGAATAGGTGCTGATACCAAACTTTGCTTCAATCTGTCGAAGCTATTTTGTTCGGAAGTTGACCATGTAATGGAAGTCTGCTTCTTTAGTAAGTCTGTAAGAGGTGCTGCAATCAAAGCATAGTTTTTTATGAAGACCCTATACCATCCTGTCAATCCAAGAAAGCTACGTATCTCTTTGACGGATACTGGTATTGGCCATTCAAGCACATCTCTGACCTTGGCTGGGTCTATTGATATTCCTTCTGATGATACTATGAATCCCAGATATTCAATCTGACGCTTGAAGAATGCACACTTCTTCATTTTTGCATACAGCTTATGTGACCTCATTGTCTCAAGGACAATCCGAAGTTGAGGTTCATGATCTTCTTCCTGTTTAGAATAGACTAAAGTATCATCGAAGAAGTCAAGCACGAAATCATCAACATATGGCCTAAAAATGTCCTGCATTAATCTATTGAAGGTAGCAGGTGCATTCGTAAGCCCGAATGACATAACCAGGAACTCAAAGTGCCCATATCTTGTATTGAATGCCGTCTTTGGGATATCTTCTTCCTTGATCCTTATCTGATAGTAACCTGACTTGAGATCAATCTTGGAAAATATATTTGCACCCTGAAGATGATCAAGAAGCTCATCTATTCTAGGAATAGGATATTTGTTCTTGACCGTTGATTGATTCAACCCTCGGTAATCAATACATAGTCGAAGTGTCCCATCTTTCTTTTTCTAGAATAGCACTGGAGCTCCCCATGGTGAATTGCTAGGCTGGATGTAGCCCTGATCTTGCTTGAGTTGTTCCTTCAACTCAATTGCTTCTGGTATGGACATTCTATAAGGTCTCTTTGCAATTGGCGTAGCTCCAGGTACTAACCTAATCTCATGATCTACTTCTCTTTGAGGCCAAAGTTCGGTCAATTCTTCAGGGAATAAGTCAGCGTATTCCTTTAGCCAAGAAGGCCCTTCATGAGACTCTTGCTTTTGATCTAACTTGTTGAGTTTGATCAAGTAAACGGGTAATCCTTTTCTGACTCCTTTTATGATCCGAGATATTTTGGCCAATTGGATTCTTGGCACTCCTGCCTCACCTTGAGTTGTGACAAATTCCCTTTTAGAGTTTTGAAAGGAAACTTGACCCTTTCCACAGTGAATGTGGGCATTGTTGGGCTTAGCCAATCCCGAGTAGACACTCATGGATACCTAAATTTATGACTTTGAATTTGACTGAATTCTTCTTTCCTCCCAGAAAGAATTCCACCTTAGCAGTTTGCCTGGTACAAGTTACCTCACGACCATTTGCCAATTCCACAAGCAGGGTAGGTGCTTCTATTGTGGCTATTCCTAATCTTTTTGCACATGCTGGTGAGATAAAGGAATGTGGACTGCCACAATCAATCAAGGTTTTGAAACCTTTACCTTGATATTCGATGGTGTCTGAATCACCGAGAACTGGCGATTCGGCCCTTTCTTGTGTAAAGCGGCATAGACTGTCGCTTTTTCAAATTCTGCTTCCATGGTCGGATCTTCCTCTTCTTCTTCTTCGCATCTTTGCCTGTTGGCAATGCAGGCGGTTCTTCCTCTTCCATGGGTGGCGGCTCCTTGACCACGGCCTGCTCCTTGGAAAGGCGTTTGGCGATGTCCTCCGCTGAGCTTGGGACATTGCCTCTTGAAGTGACCGGGTTCGTTGCAATGGAAACAACGGAGGTTTCGGCCATTACTTTGAGTAGGAACAAAGTTGTTGACATTATTTTTCATTGCTTTCTTTCTTTGTCCCTGATTATGACCTTGAACTCTCTTCATTTGAGGTCTGAATGCTCCTCTATTCGGGTCACTATAAGACCAAGTTTTGTTACCCCTTGGTCTAGCTTGCACCTCCTGAATTATAGGTGCCGCTCGAATGAGTGAATCCTGAAGATCTGATGGACGCATAGATTCGAGACGGGTATTTACTGGTGGATTTAAGCCCGCACAAAATTTGGACACCTGCTGTGTCATGTCCATCTGTGGCACATACTTTAAAAGCGAGACAAATTTAGAGTAGTATGCGTCAAGAGTGAGTCCTAGCTGTTTTAGCTCGTAGAACTCGTTCATTTTCTGCATGTGATATGCAGGTGGTAAGTATCTTCCCTGCACGGCTTTCTTCAGCTTCTCCCAGGTAACGGATCCCTCTGAAATCCCTTGATCCATGCACCATTGCTTCCACCAAAGTCTGGCTTCGCCGGTGAGCTTTGACTTGGCGAGCATAGCCTGATTGGCGGGTGCAGTATTGGCTGCTTTGAAGTAATCCTCCATGGATTCAATCCAAATTTCAGCATCAACCTGAACAAACCTGCCTCTCCCGTCAAACTCGGGTGGCTTAATTTGCTTGAGGAGGAACTTCTTCTCCTGGATCACAGCAGTACTTGATGTAGAAGGCGAGTTTGGAACCTGTACCTGGGGTTGTGCCTGAATAAAGGTTTTCTTAACGTTATTATATGATAATCGACGTTAGCTTATCCTTAATTTTTAGTTCAGCTATCTCGTAAACAATGTAGCTATTTATCTTTTTTAACAACTCTTATGCACAGCCAGATATTGATAAAAAGAAGTATTTATTTGTATTTACATGGGCATAGCCCTTTTGAATACAACATTTCATGTGATGATAAGCCAATCGTTACATTCAATTTGGGGAGAACAACGTTGTATTGCATTTGTCTACAGGAACTATGTAATAGTAGGGTTTTGGGTCATGGATCTTTAGTAATCGATAAGTCATTGGAAGTTCAAGATACCCTTTCCGTTGGAATCCATACTTCTCATGGTGGCCCAACACTTTAATCCTGTCGGCAGGGAATTACACGGGTTACTTCCTCATATACATATGAGTTCACTTCAACCCTCCGACCTTGAATATGTAAAGTCGAATTTACATGAGCTTCCACAAAAACGAATAGCTTCATGACTTTCAAGTCTTCCAACCACTTGATCCTCTTTAGGTTGGTCTGTAGATAAGCAAACCGGCGGGCGGCTATATAGTAGATTCCTGAAGACCCCGTCCATCTTCGTTCCATGTATAAAGGTGATGGATTATAAATTTGCTCCAAGATGTTCATCATCCCAATTCTTTGTCTATAAAGCGGAGAATGCACTGCAGTCATAAACATGACTCGAAATACCAAAAACTTGTTCCACGCTTCATAATTCTGCAAGACAGCATTGAAGGTAAGAAAATGTTTGGACAGCAACAATTTCTTTACTTCATTTTATTGAGATCTCATAAAAACAATTACGTTTGGTCGGCTCTAATACCAATTGTAATGTATCCACTAGAATCATCCAAGACACGTCTTAGCAGTCCATCAAAAAGGATGTCTAGAAAGCTCCGCTCGGCACTCCCATGGAATGTTACGGGATTTTCGATCTAGGTCTTTCCGCGGCTACTACGTAGCAGAAGTATCCTGGCCGTTCCCACTTAGGATCGACCGGAATTAGGGTTATCCTGATTGGTCATTATCTAACATCAACTAGCATCGGACCCAAGCATGCTACTTTACGCAGAAACGTAAGATCCGAAGCGGATTTATGCTACACTTGGTTCAAGGAGAATGGGAAACGAGAGGGATGCAAAGCTCAACCTCTCTGCCATAAGGCATAGTCCCATTCCGTTCCCCTAAAACAGCGTAAATCGGTTAAGACATAACTCTAGGTCCATGCTTTCGTTATTCGTTTTGACAATCATCTTGCTGTTCTTCGAGATTTTTGAGAAAAGTTCCCGGCTAATCGGGACCACCCAACCGTAGGAAAGACCCATGGCCCATCCTCCGCACTTTCCTCAGTTTGTTTTAGTTATGTAATTATCTAACACATTAATTTGGACATGCATCAACTAGCTTCTTTAATTAAACCGTTAAGCACTAGTTCCTTCACGTAATCTTATCACGTGACATAGAAAAACAATATCAAACAAGTTCTTTATTAACATAACATCATTTTTATCTTTAGAATACAAGGAGTTTCCGCCCGTAGGCTTGTCCATAATCCGCCCGAAGGCTATCTAGTAATCCACAGGGATCACTATTCTAAGCTTCCGCGCATCAACTAGTATGCGGGCCTCGAGATCCAATCCCGAGTCACGTTAGCCTCTTATGCAGGACCCGGAAGGCAAGGGATTTACAGCCAGAGCCCCCCCTGGCACCCAAGCGTCCTCCTGCTCCAAGTAGAGCTTAACGGAGAGACCTCTCATGGCGGGTTCGGTCCACATTCCCGGCGCGGTCAACAACCCCCTTGTTTAGGGTCAGGCAGGTAGTCGGGGGTAACTGAAACTGCCTCTCCCTTCAGGCCTTCAACCTGAAGTTTAGGTATTCATTTAATTTGTGATTCATAAATCAAACAGTGCTCTAAAATCTCTAGCAAGCACAAACATTTCCATTAATTGACCTTGTTGTTTGGCAAACTGCTAAGGAATGATTCTTTCCTTTCGAATGTATCAGCA
Organism: Lygodium microphyllum; assembly: GCF_053477565.2. Classification (NCBI taxonomy): domain Eukaryota; kingdom Viridiplantae; phylum Streptophyta; class Polypodiopsida; order Schizaeales; family Lygodiaceae; genus Lygodium; species Lygodium microphyllum. The sequence goes on from NC_141151.1 coordinate 22,350,965, forward strand.
CTCGATCCAGGGTGTCTTGCAACTTGGCAAGATCCTTTATATTCCGGGTTAGGGCGTACCTTATTAACCCAACTTGGTCAACCCTAAAGTTCATTGACCCTACAATCAGGGAAGGTATTCAAGTGCTTAAGGTATAAACGTGTCTTTGGTCTTTAAATCATTTCCAAGGCATATTTTTTCAGCATGGTATTTCTAAGTTTAGATTAATTTGGTTATCTTTTGGAAGGTAATATTGAGATCACCTCGGCACGATTTGTTATCCTTGTGACAATTGATTTTTCAGTCCTAAACTTTATTGCTTTGAGGTAGGTAAATTCAATTTAATCTTCCTTTTTCCTTACAAAGGAAACTCATGCCAAATAACCAACTTTTCCTTGCTAAGATATGAAATTAGCAATGTTAACTTCCTAGTAATTTGAGCAACGTTTTAAAAAAAAAAACCTTTCATGAATTCCATGATGATATGTTGCCAAAAAAAATAAGGTTAATGGTGCAAGATGCAATTTTTATACCTTCAGGATTTATCTGAAATATACTACTATAGTAAGTAGATAATCTTGTTCGTAATTCGTTATAATGCATGATACTATTCGAAGGAACTATGTTCTATACATTATTATCTGTTCAATTAAACTAAACTCCTTCATCATAAATAAACTCGGAAAAATATATCTTATCCCTAACAATTCATCTTTGTATGATTGACTTAAAACTAATATAAAACCAAGAAGGAAAAACCTGGTTTTGGGGTGAGATATCCACATGGATACCGGGAGATGACCCTCCCGCAGCTACTCCTTGGACTTTCTTAGGCGGCATCGCAGTTCGAACATGAAGGCAGCTTTTACTCTTTCTTCCGGATTTCCACCGTCTCTCTTTCGAGGCAAGGAGCCGTTTAAATGGTTGATCACGAGAAGGGATAATAAGACCTTTAGGTTCTTAGCTTCTTCAAAGAGGGAAAGGTTTATAAAACCTAAGAAGGCCTTATAGGGTATATACTTGGCAAAAAGGTTATGGGTGAGTGTGGCTTTGCAACCACATGAACCTTTGGAGAACTTTGGGCTTGGGGCAAAAGGTATTGAAAGGGAATTATTCTCTTTTCTTGCACTTCCTCTACCTTTTTCCTTCTTCTTTCCTACTCTTCCTCCTTCACCCCTCTTCTTCCCTCCTTCTTACTCTTCTACCTCCTTCTATTTCTTCTCTCTTACCTTCTTTATCTTCTCCCACCCTATTCCTTCTTTCACTCTACTCTTCCTCTTTCACTCCTCTCTTTCTCTTCTTTATCTTCTCCTGCCCTATTTCACTCTACTCTTCCTCCTTCACTCCTCTCTTTCCCTCCTTCTTACTCTTCTTTATCTTCTCCCACCCTATTTCACTCTACTTTTCCTCCTTCACTCCTCCCTTTCCCTCCTTCTTACTCTTCTTTATCTTCTCCCACCCTATTCCTTCTTACTCCTCACGGAACAACATCCGGGGTCCTTGATGGTGGTTTGAATCGGGCCCGGGGGAGGGGGGGGGGGGGGGGGGGGGAAAGAAAGAAATAATGGGGACACGGGGGATTTAAAAAAAAAGCTTAGGGGGGTTGTGTAAAAAAAAGAGTATGAGGGGGGTGAAAAGGTTAAAAGGGATATAAAGGGGGGGGGGGAGGGGGCATCCGATGGTTACGAGGCGGCAATGCTGGCAGTGTCTCGGCAGTTTCTTCTACAGCCTTCGGCAGTGACACGATGCCTCCTCCTCTCCAACGACAGCATTCAGTCTCTTCCTCCCCACTCTCGTCCTCTCCTGGCAGCATCACGGCTATAGCACTCCCGTTTCTGTTTTTTTCCTCAAGCCCTGGCCCCCACTGATTTAAATAGGGGGAGGGATAGGTTCCTCCCTCCCTTACATGGCAGCACGCATGGCTAAGGCTCCACATGAGCCCTAGCGTGCTGCTTGAACGTGGCTTCCCTGCCTCCCCTCCAGCGCGACATCGGCTGGGGGGAGAAGGAGGGGATTTTTTTAAAAATTGCTTTTATTTATTATTAAAGAAAAGCTTTTATCCATTGGGACTTGTTACATTTCTCTTCTACAATTCTACCATCTTCTTGTTTTTTCCTTCTAGAGCTAGGTCTCTCTCCTTCAATTGTGGTTAAAGGTCTTGCAATGGTTGGTTTGAACTATAAAATTCCTATTGGCCCCCCAATTCTCAGCCAATCTAACTTGGAGCTCTTGTTTACCTTAAAGTGCTTCCATTTTATCCCTTTGAAATAGTAGCCTAAGGCATCCAAATTCCCTATTGCACTTAGTACTAAATCATGCTCCTATGAGTTTTCTGGGTTTCACCTTCTCTAGACTGGTGATTTCGGTTTGTAAGCTTTGTATTTGTGCTACTACTAGTAGCTACTATAAAAATTATGGATCAAGGTTTTGCAAGCTCTCAATAGCTTTTCCTTTTTCTATACTCGAGCTACCTTCCTCCTTCTCTATCATGATTTCTTAAATTTTTCGAACAAGTGTGTGGCTCATTTCCTACATTTGTTTTGCAAATGATTACAAGAGGGTCATTTGAATATTCTCAATGTGCTCTTTCATCTTAGCTTCCATCTTTTTTGCTTCCTTCTCACTCCTTTTGGTAGCACTATAATGTCCTGCATGATGAATCCTTGCATGCAAATAAAGCCCTAGCCAAAACCTCACATATGAGAGAGGCTAAAAGACAATGAGAGAAAAAGGTTATAAACCTTAGTGTTTATGTGATCTATAAAGTAATTATTATCTCATTTTTTAAATTATTGCAATTTTCATTTATCGTATTCATTGGCAATGTAGTGCTAAATTGATTTTTGATGCCTCGAACTCACCATCAAAGTGATTGTCTCCTACTCCTTTTCACTGCCATTATCATGGTGAATATAGGATACATCAATTGTAGCTCTCATCCTTTCTATGCCCATAAATGCTGAGAAACAACTCTAAATAGTCAAAGCCACACCACTCAACTAGCCTAAGAATGATGTGGACAAGGGAGATGACAATTAGAGTGACCACCATCAATAGGATCAAGACAGGTAGATCATTTGATTGTTCACTTCAAGCTGGAGAGAAGACATCCTCAAATCAAATGCTTAGACTATATAATAGTCTCCCGCCTCCCCTAAGTCTTGAGGGTGATGAATGAATCAATTATTCTTCCTCATATATAGTGCACACACACACACACACACACAGGGGGGAAGAGATAAGATAGAATTTGAGAGAGTGTGTGAGAAAAGGGAGAGAGAAGGAATGTGGCAGTACCACCAAGTTGAGGCCCTGAGTATCATCAAGCTTGAAGGTAATATCATCCCAACCTAGTCTACACAACCTCTAACTCTTGTGAGATGCTAGACCAAGTTGGAGTGGAGATACAATAATTGTGGTATCCTTCAAGAAACTCAAGACTTCTAAAAGTATAAAGGGGAGCACGAGGAACCAGGACCATGCAATGGCACCCAAGAGGAGTGCCTCTAGAGCAAGATATATGATCGTGTCCACGAAAAATGCACCGCTTTCCCCTCAAGCCTACAAGGTTTGTCTTAAGTCTATAAAATGATGGGTTCTTAAAAACTTACTCTCAATGAAGGTTATGAGAAGAGTTAGATCTATATAGAAATCTAGAGTTAAAAATTATATTGTGGAGAACTCTGTTATTATGGGATACCTTTCATAAGTATAGTAGAGTTGAAATTGTCCAATTGTCTTGTGGAAGAATTTGATTTATGAGATATATTTTGTGAGCACAATAGATCAAATCTATTGATCTAGATATAATGCTAAGATGAAGTTGAAAAGCTATGCATAAAATCATGAGACTTGGATTTCTAACAAAGGAAAAGGGGTCATAGAGAAGAATCTAAAATGTTAGAGATGAAAAGGGAAACAAGAAAATTAAGGTCATAGAAAAAGAAAATGGAACTTTTGAACTCAACAAATTGACGCCTAGACTTACCTAGAGGATGGAAACCTTGTAAATCAAGGGTTTTCTTTTACATCATCGTTAGGTTAACTTGCTCAAGGTGTGAGTTGATGATCAGTAACCATCATTTGTATTTGTGACCTTAAGGTAGATAAGAAGAATAGTGAAGTTACAAAATAATTAGCTACATTATCTGTGCTTGCCATAGAATTCTTACATTGAACTTTGGATGCAAAATGGCATGTTTTGTCCCTTCGAAGAAACAAACCCAAGCGAAAACATTTTCCAATACAATGCATTTGTAGACATGGGTTCCACTCCTTATACAAACAGTGGTTTGCTCTAGGTAGTTGTTTTGGAATGTAGTGTGTCCTTAGTCAACCAATTATACAAGTGTGGAACCATGAAATTAGACCATATATTGTGGGAGATTTAGTGTATAAGCTCATTGGTCATTTATGAAGTCATTTAAATTGAAAGGAGGCTCGAACCTTAGATAAAAAAATATGTATGACAAGCACACAACTAGAGGCCATGTGAAGGTAGAAAACACTTTGGGGTTTTGAAAAATAGATGGAATATTTTAAGGCAATTAAATATATCATTATCATTTGCCCCAAAGGTCATCGATGCATTTTGTGTTTCACATAACTTCATCCAAATCAAATGGAAGATGAAGTCTTTGGAGTAAGAAGATCTAGACTCTAATGGTGAGATATCATTTATACGGAGGAAAGTGAGCAGACATAGGGCTATGGGTCCTCAAATGAGGATGGAATTATATGAAGACTTTATTTAGAAAGTCAATGAGGGAATAATGGTCTTGATGTGTAGGTTTTTTTGGCATATAAGAAGTATTTGTCTTAATCTTCCAAACTTTCACAAGCACATATAGATTGACACACATTTAATTGTTTGGCCCTACGATGATCAATGGAGAGGACACACTATTGTAGGCATGCTTTTCCAATTTTTGAGATTTGTGTACTTGTCATATTCTTGTCTTTCATTGCACATTTTTAGATAGTTGCACAGGCAATAATATGCATTGAAGCATGGGTCATTTATGGGTTTGGGAACAGAGGAAGGGGGTAGGGAGAATGGGAAAGAGGTGAAATGGGAGAGCATAGATACTTTCTACTTAGGACACACACACACACATATATATATATATATGCATGTCTATTTTTCGATTTCACTTATGGTGAGATTAGTGAAAATTGGGGTGAGAGGGGGAGGGGAGGGGGGGAGCTTCTTGGATGATAGTAGCAAGTACATGCTATTGTGCAAGGTTCAATTCCTCACAACCTCGATAATGAATGTAATTTTGCTAGTCATTCAACTTTATTTAATTTGGAACTTCAATTTGTTTTAATGTGTGTCATGTCCTCAAATATATTTAAAATTATATCAAGAATTAGGCTACAAGATTTTGTTAAAGAAGAAAGTGAAATAATTTGAGTTTTGAATTAATTTAAAGAGTAATGTGAACAAGGACTTTGTGTTTGTTTGTTTAATTTTACATTAATTGTCAATCAATTTATTACTTTATTAGTTAGTTTGTTGTTTGTTAGTTTAATTTTAATCTTAATATTAATTATTTTATTTATTTATTCCGTTTCTATCTTTATCTTTAAAAACTAAGCTACCAAATAAATTGAAGATTTATGCGGAACAAGGGTCTATGTGTTTCTTCACCTCATTCCCACCCTTCAATGTGCTCAATGTATAGTAGCCAATTGGGGAAGATAAAATCCATGCATACCTTTACTCTACCTTTTGAAGCCCATGTGCTCGAGATCATTCGCATGGCCGTCGACACTCATGTGCTCTCTCTCTCTCTCTCTCTCTCTCTCTCTCTCTCTCTCTCTCTCTCTCTCTCTCTCTCTCTCTCTCTCTCTCTCTCTCTCTCTCTCTCTCTCTCTCTCTCTCTCTCTCTCTCTACACACACACACACACAAACACATATGTATATATGTGTGCATGCATGCATGTGTGTGTATTGGTGTGCATGTCTACATATACTCTCTCTATGTAGACATGCACACCAATACACACACATGCATGCATGCACACATATGTATATATGTAGACATGAACACCAATACACACACATGCATGCATGCACACATATATACATATGTGTTTGCATGTGTGTAGAGAGAGAGAGAGAGAGAGTATATGTATATGTAGACATGCACACCAATACACACACATGCATGCATGCACACATATATACATATGTGTTTGTGTGTGTAGAGAGAGAGAGAGAGAGAGAGAGAGAGAGAGTATATATAGGCATGCACACCAATACACACACATGCATGCATGCACACATATATACATATGTGTTTGTGTGCGTGTAGAGAGAGAGAGAGAGAGAGAGAGAGAGAGAGAGAGAGAGAGAGAGAGAGAGAGAGATGTGTGTGTGTGTGTGTGTGTGTGTGTGTGTGTAAGCTAGTTTTTTCAAACTTGAATACATTAGAAAGGTAGAAGCAAGTTGCCTCACAATGTTGCTTTGCAGTAGTACAACACTATAGTGAAGCAGTCTAGTGTTCCTTGCATACGACAAGGGAAGCAACAATATAGGTAGTCATAGAAGTCAAACAAACGATGGTGTCAATAATAGCAAATAGGCCACATAGATGGTGATAGTGATAAATAGGCAATTGCATTAGGTATAACGAATTGATGAAAAATATGAGAAAGAGAGAGAGAGAGGTGTGAAAAGTATGATGACGAATATTATATATAGAAAGCTAACAACAAAGAAAAATTCAACAGTTTGACATGCTTTGTTAAAGGTAATGAAAGCAAAACCAAGATGTCAAGCAGCAAGGAAAAGCAAAGGAGGATGTTCAGATTGGAAAATAGAATATTCAACCTAGTAGGGATTGGAAAGCAACTCGGTAGAAAGGAGGCAAAGTTAAACAATCTCTTCAAAAATTGGCTCACAAACCATAGGTTGAATGCAACATACATGCATGATTGGGGGAGTGTAATGATGATTTCTATGGTCCTAATGTCGAATAGGGCAACAAGAAAGTTGAAGGTTATCTCTTGAAACATTAAAGGATATTGTAGTGATCAAAAGAAGGTAACGTGCTATGGAAGAAACCTAATCTTCTAGCATTGTAAGACCAAAAACTAGGTCTGACAAGAGTAGATGACATTGCTTTGTTAGCTATGCTACCTTCTTAGAGGCTAGAACCTAAGAAAGAGGAGGTATCTTGATGTATGTTAGCTCAAAACTGTAAAGGTTGTGTGGGTTGATGGGAAAGGATTGGCTATTGCCATCAAAATATTATTTGATAGAGTTGAGATTGAAGTGGCCTCTCTTTATGCTATCAATATCTCCAATGATAGAGTATCTCTAGGATCTTGGATTAGCCAATGGATTGGTGCATGCCACATTATGTTGGCAAGGGATTGGAATATGACTAACCAAGTGTGTGACATATCTCATGGGATGGATAGAATGATAGATTAGAAGAGGAGGATGTAGAATTTCTTTGTCTTGCAACACAAATTGAGGGATGTCACTTTATTATTTATTGATGCTCGCCTTCTTACACATGTGGCATAACAAGACACAAGGTTTGACTTGGCAATCTACTTAACAAACAACAAAGTGCTTGTCGAGGCAATGGGTCACATACCGATTCTTTTGTATGTGCTAGTAGATCTAGTGAGGGCCTCCCACCTTTCAAGTTCATTACATCTTTTTTGCATGAAGCTCTTTACTACAATATAATCAAAAGAATAAGGGACGAATCCTCTTCTCCTACTGTAAAATTTTAGGCCATCATTGCATCCTTGTCAATGTGGATTTTGAAGACTTAGCATTCTATAGGGTTTGGCCTAGGTTTTTGTAATATGCTTCAAGCCTTATTTGCTAACCCTCATCCATGGTTTCTATCATCAATCTTCCCTTTGTTATTTTTTCAAGCTACTAAATCCTTGTTGTAGGCCATCTATACTAAGATGAATGAAGGGCTAATCAAACGTGTACCTCCACCTAGTGGGGAGGTGTTTGTGGCCCAAATATTTACATATGACAATTCCAAGCTTATTGAAGTTGAGAAGAGCTATATGGATAGGCTTCTTGAGGTTTGTGAGGATTTTTCACTGGCATCTAGGTCAAATATTAGTCAAAACTAAACTAAAGTCATGTACTTAGCTTGGGAGGACACCTCAAGGTGGCTCGGGGATATGGGGTACAAGATAGTGATGCATGATATGGTGTTAAGATACTTGCAATGTCCCATTGAAGTGGGGATAACAATGGCCTAAAGTTTCAATTAGCACTTAGATAAAGAAAAATATGAAAGGTTGCAAGGGTCTAACTTGGGGAGTTGCAAGCATGTTAGAGTTTGTGGAAGCTATTTTATTTCCTACATGATCTTTGTTGGGTCAATCTTTCACTTCTCCCAAATGAGCTAGAAACAAATTGAAGCCTTGCTTAGATCCCTCCTTTGGAGCTTATTCTTGAGCTACTAATTGACAAGTCTAAGGGATTGGTGTTTAATTTTCTCTAGAGAATCATACATGATCATTCAAAGTCATTTTTGACTAGACTTGAAGATGAAGCTAGGGTAGGAAGACAAGTTATTTAGCAAAACTTGATTGGCCTACATCACTTATGGCAATCAAGAGTAATCCATTGAATTGTTGGGTTTTTCATACTAAGGTTAAGCTAGCAAAACTGAGGAAGAGGAGGTGATTTCACCCTCCAAGTAGTAAGTTAGTTCATTGTGAAGGCTAAGAAGTATTGGGACAAATACTTTCTTTTGGATGTGATGAAATATGTATGAATGTATGGAAAGCTATAGCCTCCAATAGGTTGAATGTGGTACTTTGGAGGGTAGTGTTTCAAAAGCTTCCTACCAAGGATAAGATTGGAAAGTTTAGCCATGTAAATCCTCTTTGCTCCTTTTGCTCCAAGAGAGGGGAGGATGTATTTCACCTATTTAGGACTACCCCCAACAAAGAAGGCTACGGAGGAGTTTTCAAAAGTTGATGTTTAAGGCTAACCTCTACAATTCAATGAGATATAAACGGTCTCTTCTGGGTGATAGTGAAACATGATAGAAGAATCATGGAAAATCTAGGTCATAATTGGGGGAGTTGGTATGAAAAGAGTGTGGACTATAAGGAGCTTTAGGCATGCATGGGGGTCCTAGCTTCAAGCAACATGACATGCTATCTTTGAGGGGTGTTTTAGGAATGTTAAGGCTTTTCCACAAGCATGTAAACCATATAGTCATGTCTAGAAGGTAGGAGTTCATTCTCTTAATAAGTATTGATCCAAAACATCATTAGCTAAGTGTTCCCATTATCTTTTTTAAAACACTTGAAAATCAACTTTGTTGATACCCATTTGTCGTTCTTCATTGATATTGGGTGTTTTCTGTTCTGCCATATATAGGATAACAACCCCTTCCATAACTTGAGGCCTTTTGTACACCTCTTGGAAACCCCTTTTATAGCTGGATCAGTTGTGAATTAGTGGAGGGAGCCAAACCACACTTCCCCTGCTAATCATGTATCACACCCAAAGGGCTTGGGGTGAAGGGGCTTACCTAAACCCTAGGGTAACCCCACTAGCACTTGCTCAAAGGGTGTGTAGAAGGATGTTATTAGGGTTAAGTACTTTGATTAGCTCTAATAAGAACAAAGACTCTTGCTACTATTTGACATTAATAACCTTGCTACCATGTATTCTCCTATTTAGGATGACCACAATTCAGTCTTAGCATTTGCTACCCACATTGGTAGTGGCTAGCCAATAAATTTTTTTGAAACCTCAAAAGCATGCATTTATAAGGGTGGTGAAATGAAAATTGAACCTAAAAGAAGGCCCTAACTTTATACTTTTACTCAAGGGAATGAAGCAAAATATTAGTTGTGGCAAAGAAGCCTACATTGATGCATGCAGCCCACCATGTGATGGCAAGAACTCAAGTTCTTTCCATGTGAAACATGGCCATGTGGGCTAAGGACCTAGAACTACCTCCTTTGTGAATCTCCTCCTATACTCTTGAAATGTTGTAGAACTTAGCAAGGCAACATGACAAACCAAGTAATCATTATGCATGTATGCACCAATCTAATCAAGCTTTTTCTTCTCCATTTTCCCAAGCTAATGCTACTCTGTCCCATCCATTCACCTATTGGGAAGAGCCCCTCCCTTAGTCCTCTATGTTAGGTTATGTCAAGGTGCCCCATCACCCATCTCAAAGGACTCCATGAGTGGATCCTACTCTCATTGGTAATGTATCCATGAATCAACCCTTGCTAGGTAATGATAGGCTCCCCCCCCCCAACATGCAAGAAAGCCTACAATTCTCCTTCCCAAGTTTTCCAACAAATCCCCTTTTTTACCAAAGGTCCGAAGGTGGTGGCTTATCTAAATGGTGGCTACAAAGGGTTCACCAATGGCTCATAAAAACCCCCTAATGCCATGCAAGGGAAAGGCCAATCTCCCCACCCCATCCCACAGAGGAGCTGTCATAGAACATGACACCAAAGCACAAGGAGTTGATCAAGACAAACTAGGAGGTGTATCAACCAACCAAGATGCGGGATCTATTAGAGCAAGTGGAGGTGCAAAAGCAAGATGCTGAAATACAGAAACTGAAGTAGAAGGTACATGCTTCATATGCCTTATTGATGAAACCATTTTTACAATTCTTGATACCTAACAAGTTTGTGTGCTTATTGGCCTCTACCATGAACCTATTAGTAGTCATTTGTGTCTTGAGTGGTCATCTCCTGTCTGTGAACCTCAGCCTGGATCAGACGAGGACATTAAGAGCTTTGACATTGTATTTATTTGTCAGTTTATATGTTTTAGAAAGTTTAGATGGAGGGCACATTGCATTTCTTTTTGTGCACTTTTGGCTATTTTTAAGGGGATTGATTGAGGTTTGACCACATTTAGAAATTTCCCTGTTTTTCACCTATATACAACCAACCTGCCCTCCAACTTTCACTATCCATTATCCATCCTTGATCCTTCATGATTAGCCAGCCCTCCTCATTCTCTCATCCCCTTGCTACCATTTGGAGCGCACATTGATGTGTAGAGATGTGCATTGGGGCTAACAATTGTAGCCTTATACCTTCAGCCATTATAGTTACATTGTTCATTTGCTCCCCTATATTCTCTTTGCCTCCTTCTCTCTATGTTCACATTCCTCTTTCCGTTGTACACTCTCACATGGTATCAGAGCCACTCATGGGATCCAAATATCTTGAAGAAAATCATGTTGTCCACAACAAAACTTGCCAAGCATCATCCCCATTTGCTACGAACCTTGCAGTTGGAGTCAAACAAGGTAGGACAACTTGTTTCCAACCCTTTTTTTTATCAAGATTGTGTACACCAAGGTAGATTTGCATTTTGCTCCTAGGCAACCTCTACCAAGCTAGGTGGCACCATTACTACACCCGAGCGGCATCAAACAAGCTAGATGGCCATTCTATTGGCTAGGTGATACCAAAATAGACATGTGTTTTTTGCAAGAAACCCCCGGGACACGTGCTACAAAACTAGGCCCTGCATTACCTATGTTTTTGCCCAAGCAGCCCCTATATCTCTACATTTTGTGTAAGCGAGTCATTAGTCCTTTGTCCTTTGACCACATTTAGGGTTTGTACCTTCAACCATTGTAGTCACATTGTTCCTTCTCTCTCCTACATTCTCTCCTTCTCTCCATATTCACTTTCCTCTTTTTGTTTTGCGCACTCTCACACGGTATTCCCTTTCTCTACCCAGCATTGTGTGTTTCCTTCAGCATTAGATACTCCCCATCCACCTTGCCCTAGTCAGTCTTCTTCTGTACTTTGGCTTGACGGACCTCGATTATCCCGAGGACACCTCATATTTGTCACCTTTATTCTAGTGGTAGCATCTTCTTTTGCTTTCTCGTAGATACTTTATTGAAGGATATCTTTGGCTGATGTGTATGCTATGGGGGATCATGTGGTTCGAGATTATTCATACCCGACCACCATCTTATTATCTTTCCCATTATATTTTTTTGAGGCTTCTAATCCCCGATTGGCATTGATGGCATCTCCCAAGTAGGTGCCGATCCTACCCTCTCTCTTTGCATCCAACAAGTTGGATGGGACAAACTACCCTCTATGGTTGTGCCGCATGGAGTGTCTCTGTTAACCCCAATGCAAGGCCAAAAAGAAAATTTAAAAATATGGAATAATGTGAAAAAAGGCAGCCAAGCAAAGGAACAAGAGAAGAAAGGCCAAAAGCACAAGGGCAACCTCAAAGGCCAAGTCGAAGACAAAGGCGCATCTTAAAATACAAGGGCGCCACTAAAATTTTGTAAAAGAGCACCAAGCTCCCTCCTGTGAAAATTGTGAAGTCTAAACGGGCATAGGTGAAGGGATAAGGCAACTAGAAGGGAATAGGGAAAGAGGACCTTGGCAAGATGCCCGATCATGTAAAAAAGGGAATGGACGCCCAAGGGATTTAGGGCTTGTATATAAACTCAAAAAGTGAATGAGAAGCTCATACTTTGGTGTGTGGCTAAAGTGGTCTCTTCTTCTTCTCTCCTTCTTGCTTGCTTGTGTGTGCTTGAGAGAGAGTATGTAAGAGTGTGAGGGAGTGAGTGTGTGAGGGAAAGGGATCTTGGAGAATAAGCTCTCCATCATCTCCTCTCTTCTTCTTCTCTTCTCTTCTCCTCTCTTGTCTCATGCATGGCTATGGAGGATGGAGCTTGGAGGTGGAGGCTTGAGGTTGCTTGAGCTTGCATCTCGAATCGTGAAGCTACCAGTTTGCTTAAGGGAGGAGGCTACTCATTCGATCATCAAGATAAGCTCAATACAACCCTGTAGGATCGAAGGCATATCGGCTAGGTGAGAGATAGTCATTTGTCCTCACTTGAAACACTTGAAGCAATGAGTGGTCTGTGGGTCTTGGCAGATGAGCATGAGCTCCCACTTCATTTTGGTTCCATTGTTGGGACCAATGGATTCAAGCTTGAGCACTTACACACCTCAAATCGAGCATCGAAGTAGGGTTTCATCCCTAAATCGGTGCTTGATATAGGTAGGAGATTTGGGGTTTTTTAATCTTCAAAAGAAGTAAGTATTTTGGGTTTTTGATAAGTTAGGCAAGTAGTATAAATCAATTCAATTTTTGGGTTCTGATTTTTGTTGCACTTAGAGTAGGATAGGATCGAGAGATCAAAGTGAAACGCTTTAGGGTTACTGATGTAAAACACACCCAAATAGGACACAAACAAGGAAAAAATGGAAAACAAGAGTACTTAAATGTGTTAATACCACAAGGGGAGTGATCGGAGAGGTCAACGGTGAGCAGAACAAGGGTTTAAGACCCTAGAGAGCAAGGGGAAAGCTCATTTTCACCTTCAGCAATGTGAGAGAGAGCTTAAGAGAGACAGAGAGAGACCTTGAGCTTGGGGCGGATTGATCCTCTTCCACAACGTTGTTTGTGCACACCAGGTATATAGAAACCTTCGTATGTGTCCCTTCTTGTAATCTAGATCTCATTGCATCTTTATGTGATCAAAATCGTTGCAGTGATTTGATTTTTTGACGTTATTATTTTTTTGCCGTTGGAATCAGACAGGGCACACAGGGTTCGATTCCCAGAATTCGACACTCGGACATTCGATTCCAGGCAATTGGACACTTGGACTACCTCGACCTGTCCAATGGGAGAAACTGAAAAATTTCACGTATCCCGGACAAAGTAGAACACCTCCTACACAACAGGGGAAGACTCCAAAAGCCTTACAGTCGCAATTGACCTTAGAAATCGTAGCCGAATGACTAGACACGATTGCTGACAGTCATGTCAGCTTTTAGCCCTCGTAGAGCCGTAAATTGACGTGCAGACTCCAATTGACCTTGATCAAGCTGAATAACATAGCATAGATCCTAGAGACTAGTGAGAGAGGCGAGTGGTCGAACCTAAAGCCCTATTCGACTGAGAACGTAGACCGGAGTGCAGAAACTATATTTACCATCTCGTGTTTGCATCCACATTTGTTTTCAACACTTGAAGTGCACTTCAAAAAACTGAAAGCCTAATTTTGCACAATGCACGGAAAAGAGCACCACATACACAGTGAGTGAACATAAATTGAGGATTGTCTATAAATAAAAATAAAGACTCTCAAACTTAATAAATAGAACGAACCCACCAATAGGAGATGACCCTCAAACCTAAACAGGTAATCAAGAGTCCCAATTTGGTAGGACCAAGTGAGAGGCGAAACACGAAAAGCCAAACACATAGAAGGATCAACACCATTGGGAGTGCAACACTGCTCGACTTGATCAACCTCATCGAAAACTTGGTGAGCAAGAGACTGAAGTTATGGCAGAAACTAGTACAAACCACGAAAACAAAGAGCTCTTGACTTGGGGGATTTCCCAGTCAAAATCCAGCAGATGGTGAATGAACACAATGCGCAAACCAAGTTGGACCACCATGGCAGACCCTTAGAAGACATCATAGTAGCAGACCTTGAGGAGGAAAGAAAGCTGGCATAGAAAGCTTTGCAAAGCATAACAGCATGCAACCGGCAACACTAGACTAGGAGATTGCGGTAGGACAAAAAAATACGAGAAGTCCAGTGCATGCTAGCCCTAGCAAATAGAAATCGAACAGGACCAAATGCAGAGAGGGAAAGAGTGCTAGAGGTAGATTGATCGAGCTTCTCATGAAGTGACCAATAGACAACACATCGGCAAAACAAAGTGCAGCTACACTAGCAATGTCATTGCTTGCAAGATTAGGAGTTACCCAAGGCTCCAAGAGCTAATTGAAAATCCCCAAAGTCATGAAACAACTAGACAAATACCAACCGAGCAATGACCCGTATAGTTTCGTAGAGCAGTTCAAGCAGGTATGCATGGCTAATGGCCTCACTGATCTTGCTCAGCACTCGCAACCTTTTAGCATATGCTTGGGCAATAAAGGTAGGATGTGGTACACAAGCTTAGACACTGTGGAACACAACAATTTCATTGACCTCAAGAGTCTCTTCATTAAGAGATTCTCAGAGGTTGGGTACTCAGATAATCTTATAGTGTGGCTAATGAATGTCAAGCAGAGGGACAAAGAGGATATCAGGGACTACGTTACTCATGTGCAGAGTCTCTATAAGAGAATCCCCAACTAACGAACGACCCAATGAGAGAGCGGTGTCTACCATGTTTATCAATGGAAGAAACTTAATAAGGCCTTGGCAGCAACTCAAGCTTGTAGAGAGATGCACTAGCTAGGGCCTTTGAAAAAGCATATGAGTGGATGACTAGCTCAAGGAGAGAAGCTCTAGGAGCTCGAATTGAGATGAAGCCAACTCTAGAACCTCAGTGTTGAATGCTAAAATGACTCTTTTTTTTGGGTTGATTTTTGTTGTTTTTATGGGCTGAATGGTTGATTTTGATTGGTTTGGAAGTGGTTTGAAAGTGTTTTGGATAGGGTGGAATGGTTTTGATAAGCTCATGATGTTTTTCAGTAGAGATATAAGGTTCTATGATGTTCTATTTTGTTCTGTTGATATCCTGACAGTGTCTAATTGGTTCTGTTTTGTTCTGTTTTCTTCTGTATGAAGGATAGAGTAATGATTGATGAATTTTGAGATTGTTTGAAAACTCATTGAATGGTTTCTGATGGTTTTGATTGGTTTTAGTTGAGCCGAATGCTTTCTGTTGACCTTCTGTAACCCTCTATTGAGCCTCTATTGAGCTTCTGTAGAGCCTCTTATGTTATGTATGCCTTTGTATGTATTTTGTTGGATGAGGGTGTAGTATGGGAAAATTTTCTAGCCTTGAAAAGAGATTTATGCAAGTTCAAAAGAGCTCAAAGAAGTGGAAGAAGTAGCTGCTAAAGATTCAAGTGAAGACTGGAGTAAAGTGACAGTGATGAGCTATGAAGAGTCACTGTAGTAGCTTTGGTGACCTTCTATATCAGAAATAACTCTTGGGAGGGGTATTCACAACCAAGGAAGGATTATTGTGAGTGATTATTGAGTATTATAGTGAGGATATGATGTACTATAGAGAGAGAGAGAGAGAGAGAGAGAGAGAGAGAGAGAGAGAGAGAGAGAGAGTGTGTGTGTGTGTGTGTGTGTGTGTGTGTGATAGCCAATTCTATGCGACAATGTATCTACATATGAGAGATTGTGAGAGAAAGCTATGGAACCTTTGAAGAAGAATAATATGTATGAAGAGCATGATCTATTTGTTAAAGTTAAAGTCGTGGGAGAATTGTTTCTCTATGAAACTCCATGAAGATTTTTTGTTCGTGGTGTTCTTTTCTTTATGGTGGACATACCAAATATGAGAAAGATGTTTGTTGATAGTACAAGTTAGATTTTCTTACAATAGAAACTGTGTTTTCTTGGTGTTCCTCTTGGGACTCCATGTTTTTGGTGTGCAGACGGGGAACACTACCATCAACAAGCATCAGAAGAGGCTGAAAATGAAGGTTATGGCATTGCCAAGAGGAGAAGAATTCAATGGATGCTTGCAAAGTTCCTTCTATCACTAAAGAATTTGAGATTCTCATTATTAAAGCCACTTTCTACAATAAGTTTATCCCACAATGATGAAAAAGTATTACCATCATGATGCAAGCTCTATGTGGTGGACTATTTCCTCTCCTTGTTGAAGCAACAAAGACATGTATCTTGGTAGCAAACTTTTGGGAGCAAATTGAAATGCAAAAATAGAGAGAATGACCATCCGTGGAAGATTTACCATTCATTGAGAAGTTTCTAGACATTATTAAGTGGGAGATAGGAAAGAAGCTTCAAGAGTCGTGGTCAGTGGAGGTTCACAAAACAAGAAAGAAAAGAGTTGGAATTTGTTTGTGGATGCTCAACAGCAGGATACGTGGAACACATGGTGCACTAATAGTCTCCTATTTGTCCAATTAGCAACCCACTAGAAGCTAGTAGACAGAGTGTTCTTCATCACAACATACACTGTTGAAACCATCAGAAGTTGGCATTTCTATGATGGCACTACAATGATACTCGAAAGAATGAGTTTTGATACCTTCAGAATCGAATACATTTCCCTCTGTAGTGGTCTGAAAACTAAATTCAGAGACGTTGAAAAGAAGAAAGTAGAAGAAATGTTGGCTAGAGAGTCCTCCAGAGATTGAAGCCCCCTCTGATTCTATTCCCATTGAGTATATACCAATTGGGTGGAGCTAACTCCCTAATGAATGACACAATCAAGAGGCAAGCACTAGAACGAGTCCATAGGTACGTAAAAAGAGAGAAGGCAAAAATCAAAGCCAAGAATGAGCTAACAACAGAAGCCTCCTTTGACGCCCTAGTAGCACTCTTTACATAAGTCCCCATGGAAACTCAAGGTCCCCTTCCTAGTCAAATCCATCCTAGAAATATTGATGAACAAGCCAACAAATGTAGTCTCGTTGCCCATCTTTAAGGGAGAGTACAATGAAGACCCTGATCTTCATGTAGCAAAGTTTATGGCAGCATGTGTGGCTAACAATGCTAAAACCCCCGATCATTGGTTGGCAATATTCCCCGCCACTTTCAAAGGCATGGCATTTCAGTGGTATGAGATACAAGCAGCAGGAACTTTTGGCACATGGGATGACTCGAAGTTGGCTTTCCTCACTAAATTTAGGCGTGAAGATTTTGAAGAGAGGATGCGAGAGAAGTTTATGAACCTAAGTCAGTCCCCTGGTGAACGAGTAAAAGCTTATATCTCGCGAATGGAATCCATACTAAAGAGATGGACCAACCATCATTTGGATTATGGCATCTAGAAGGAAGTTTTCCTTAGAGGCCTACAACCAGAGGTTTGCAAGTTTGTGGAATTGAGTAGGCCAGTCAATCTCAAAGATGTAGTGGACGCTGCAAGATTATATGATGAAGTTGAAGCAAGGCTGTCCGATAACCTGAGGAAGAGGATTCCTACCTCCTCCCATGCCAGGAATGGGATACCCACCAAATGCAGTCCTCAGGACAGTTCCCTACCCCTACCCCCAGATGCAAACAATACCATAGAACAATGCACCGAATCCATAGTGGGTGGCCATAGACGATAGTGCCTCGAATGAACAGCAATGGCCTCAAGAAGAGGAGTCCTACCTCCTCCCATGCCAAGAATGGCATACCCACCAAATGCAGTCCTCGGGACAGTTTCCTACCCCTACCCCTAGATGTAAATAGTGCTAGAGTACAGTGTACTGAATCCACAATGGGTGGCCATAGACAATAGTGCCTCAAATGATGATTCAACCACAACAATAGTGGCCTCAAACAGTTCCCATAATGGCGACTCAACAATAGTGAAATCCTACCAACTGGAATTAACAACCCCCAGTCTCAACAGGAGCTCTAAATTAGAACCAGAACAAAGGACCCTCTAGATCAACTCAATGGTGTACGCAGTGATTAGAAAAGCTTTCCAAACCCTACTACAAGTACTCAAGGAGGTGAAAATCTGAAGGACTACCTGTCCGATTTGGTCAGAAGTATCAAGAAGGAGCTTATGGATGTGATTATAAAATAGCTACAGACGCTAAAGGTCAATATAGCTAATATATCCACTCCTGTGGGAGGTGGAAGAGATGTGATGCATTCTAATACATGGTGTGGAAAGAAGTGCTATCAAGCAGGATATTTAGCTACTAAATGTATCCAACAAAAACCAACCATCCCTGGAGCCTTTTGTTCATATTGTTTGAGGAAGAACCATCATGTAGAGGATATTTTCTCTCTGAAGGAGATGCACAAAAGAAGGAAGAAAGATGAAGAAGCAAGGTTCAACCTGTTGGAATCCAAGATGATCACCGAGGATATCGGAACCAAAGCCTAGGAAATTTGGTCCTAATTTCGGCCCAACGAGGTTTCCCTCTCAGAGTTATAGAGAACGACAATTTGGCGGTGGCCAAAGATCAAAAGTGGAGTATTACTACAGATGTGGAGAAAAGGGTCATATCTCACAGAATTGTCCAAACCCTAGAAGGTCTATGGACTACAAGCCCTTATGCAGTCGATGCAAAGGAGAAGGCCACACTGCAAAAGGCTGTCCAAGTCCAACTCCTATGAAAGCTACTCCTGATACCCAATAGAAGACCCAAGAACCTACTTCCAATTTGGTGGAATTGGAGGTTGTTGCAATAACGTTGTAAAGAAAGGAAAACCCGTAGTTCCAAAAGAGAACGTTCCCTCTGCCCAGATAGTAAAGTTCAACCTTCTTAGGGAGAAACAGAATAGTGCAGTATAGAACAATGTAGTACATAGCACTACAGAGCCACAAGGAGCTATAGAGACAATTACAGAGATAGAACCAAAGGTCTAAGAGATAGAGGATGCCAAAGTACGTCCTCAAGGAGAAGAAGCGTAAATGTTGCCACTCCTAGAAGAAAAAGGGAAGATAAAAGTGAATGTGGTCCCATTCCCTAGGCGATTGGAGAAGCTTATGGATCCTATCAAAGAATATGACTTGGTCAAAAACCTAGACACTTTTAAACCAAACCTAACATTCCGACAGTGCTGATGTTGTCTCCTAGCTGTCGAAAAAGCATACTTGACGAAGAAGAGGCTCAAGGATTGCTCCCTCAACAGCAACCAAGTCCAACAAAGTTTGAGAGCTTGTGAAGGAAGTGGATGTGGCTAACACCTTTCTGGACCCTAGAACCCCAAAGATTGGCATGTGGATTGAAGGATGCTTTATAGCAAACACATTGATTGATGGAGGCTCATCAGTGAACATAATGACGGATGTAACAATGAAAGATCTGGGCTTGCAAGGAATGCATCCTACACAGTGGCTTATTCGATTGGCACACCAAAGCATAATCAAGCCTTCGGGTATTCTCCCATACATGAAGACAACCCTCACATGAAGAGATTATGGCTGACATATCTAGTGGTCAAACCAAATTTCTACGAGACCTCATACACTCTATTGCTGGAAAGACCTTGGCTTTTTGAGGCAAGGGCAAGGACAAATTGGTTCAAAGGAACCCTAACCTTAGGCAAAGGACCCAATAAAGTGGTGTTAAAGTTGTATGGATTGTAAAAAGGCAATGGATCTACTTCCATCAAAGTTGTAACAAACTCTTCCAATGAAGTAACAAATGGTACATTAGGAGACAAAGAGGCCGTCAAACAAATCTTTTCTAAGAAAGAAGAGGCACAGTCCCTAACATTAGGAAGTGTAAGCCAACTACCAAAAGAAGCAAAGTCTTTGTCAATGGGTGAATACCTCCTGCCTTAACCCGAAGTGACTTCTGAAGTCACCTTTGACAGTGAGATAGATGCACTGATTTACTATTCTCCCTGTTACATGTTCATAGTAGAGACAACGACAGAAGTAATGACAAAGACAGAGGAAAAAGTAGAGACAGATACAAAAGCAAAAGTTGAGGACATAACAGAGAGTTTGTTCTTCTCTTATAGAGCCCCCACAGAGGCAGAAATAGAATTTGAAGAGGACGATGATGACAGTGAAGAAGAAGACTATGAAAGCGAGTTAGAAGAATCTATCCTACATGCAGAAGGCTAAGATGAGGGAGAAGTTCTAGAAGCCTCAGAAGCAAAAAGTCCCATGCTATTCAACAGAATGACTCTAGTACCCTTTGGACTGACTAATGAGTCACATCATGTGCAACATATAGATAAGAAATGGATTAAGAAGAATAAGTCTTCCTTCAGCAATAGCTCTTGTAGCCCAAAGTTACCCTTCCTAAGAGAAGATGATGATGATGCACCTTGCCAATAACCACCAATTCGGTAGCTCAAACAAAACTCAAGAGATTCATGTTATGCGATGTTCTTGGATGCATCCTCAGAAGACCAATCCTCAAGCCAAGAAGTAACCAATCCCCAAACCAAACCTAAAACAGCTCTAATCCCTTTCAACTTTCCAAAGAGCAAGCTAAGGCTCCACTGAAAGAGGAAGTTGGTTCTAGTGAATTATTAGAAGAGGATACCACTCCCTTGAAGGAGTCGGATCTATACTAGAAGCCATCCGTGGCACATTTATTCGTAAAGTGGAAGGAGAAAAGCAATTAATGTTTGTGGATGCTGAAAGGTGTTGAAACTCACCTGAAGGTGGGTATAAATCTTCCAGAAGAAGAGCTATTGGTCCTGCATGACCTTCTGAAGGAGAACTTGGACGTGTTTGCATGGTCATACAAATATCTGAAGGGGATTAATCCCACGGTGTGTCAACATCACATCGACCTAGAGCCTGATGCCAAACCTATGAGGCAAAGACATAGGCATATGAATCTAAATTACTTTGCCCTAGTGAAAGCCGAATTATTGAAGCTCTTTGAAGTTGAGTTTATCTATCTAGTGGCCAATAGTGAATGGGCGGTTTCACCCATTGTAGTAGTATTCAAAACGAATGGAAAGTTACAAATATGTGTGGACTTCCCAAAGTTGAATTCCAAGACAAAGAATGATCATTTTCATATCCCTTTCATAGACCAACTATTGGACACCGTGGCAAGCCATGAGCTCTATTCTCTCTTGGATGGATTCAGTGGATACAATAAAGTCCAACTCACTGAAGAAAATCAATCCAAAACAACATTCACAACCGAATGGGGAACTTATGCTTATAGAGTGATGTCATTTGGCTTGCTCTGTAGTAGCGCCCCTGCTACCTTCCAACCAGTGATGATGGTTGCATTCCAAAACCATCTGCATGATTTCATTGAGATATACCTAGATGACTTCTATGTCTAAAGCCTAATCTCTGAGCATTGGGGACACCTAGAGCAATGCTTTAACAAATGTCGAGAGTATGGGATTTCTCTCAACCCCGACAAATGCGTCTTTGGAGTCTCGTCAAGAGTTCTTTTGGGCCACATTTTCCCTGCATAGGGGATAACAACAAATTTTTCCAATATTGAGAAGATTGCCGCCTTGAAAGTGCTAACCAACCTTAAACAATTTTGGGATTCCTTGACCATGTGGACTAGTACAGAAGATTCATTGTGCACTTTGTAACAAAGGTGTAACAAAGGCAGTCCCTTTGCATAAATTCTTCAAAAAAGATGCAGAGTTCACGTGGACCCATGATTGTGATGAGGCATTCAACACCCTAAAACAATGCCTATTGAAGCACCCATCCTACAACCTCCTGGATTGGACGAAGAAGTTCCATGTGCACAAACTGATGCATCAGTTGAAGGCTTAGGTGCAGTCTTATGCCAAAAGGGCCCCTCAAAGTTAGATCAACATATCTACTATGCAAGCCGAAAATTCATCGACAAAGAAGGAAACTACACACGAAGCTTAAGTGCCTGGCAATGGTGTTTGCTTTGGAGAAGTTCCCAGCTTCTGCCAACACACTTCAAATTCTACGTGGACCATGAAGCCCTCTCCTTCCATATGAATAAGGCTGATGTGAAGGGAAGAATGATGAGATGGCTCCTTCTATTTCAAGAGTTCGACTTTGAAGTGGTCACCAAACCTGATCGCTCTCATATTCTCATTGATCATCTACCACGAATCCCTCAGAGCGATGACGAAGAGCAGGATGATCCAGACCTTCCTAATGCTTCCATGTTTCTAGTTAAAATTGTTACCCCATGGTACACAAATATAACCAACCTCCTAGCAACCCAATAGTATCCCCCTAGTATCTTGAGCTAAGAGAAAAAGAAGCTTCTGTTGGAATCAACCCCGTACACCTTGTTAGGTGGTGCTCTATACAAGAAAGGCAAAGACGAGGTATTGCGAAGATGTGGTACAGGAGAAGAAATTGGAATAGTGCTGAAAGCATGCCATGATGAGCCTTGAGGCATATAGTTTGCAGGAGAAGCGATAGCCAAAAAGACCTTGCTTGCAGGATATTGATGGCCGACCCTCCAGAAGGATGCCTATGACTGCTACAAACGTTGTGATGCATGTCAATGAATGGGAAAGCCTACCAAATCTAATGCCATGCCACTGCAACCCATTCTTCCCCTAAAGTTGTTCAAGAAATGGGGAATTGATTTCTTTGGTCCCATTGCTCCACCAACTAGAAGGAAACACAACATAAACATCTTAGTCTGTACAAACTATGTGACAAAGTGGTGTGAAGCCAAAGCTTTGAAGCGGGGTGATGGCAACAGCATGGCCCTGTTCCTGTACGAGAATATCATCACCCATTTTGGTAGTCCCCTAGTGCTCATCAGTGTGACAGAGGTACGCACTTCCTTAACAAGATTATGGAAGAATTGATAGAGCTGTATAAGATCCATCATCGTAAGTCTACACCCCATAACCCTAGAGCTAACGGCCAAGTTGAAGTTATTAATTGCATCCTCTACTCGATTTTAACAAGGACGATAGCCGCACATCATTGTGATTGGGATGATCGACTTACAGAGGCCCTTTGGGCCTACAGTTCCCACCCACCCCTCCTCGTTTCAACCCATCTTGGAATTATTCCTTGTATGTTTACTTTTTTCATTTGTTTTGCCACTTTTTCATGTGAACTCATCCTACGTTCACCAAAATTACAATCTGAACTTAGATCCCTCTTCATTCCATTAAGTTGGTCATTTTTTCTTTTTACAGCCCCCTATTCCAAGCCACGAATCATGAGTTATTAATTTTGATAAATTTTCTATACATTTAACGTGTTTCCATATGAACGTACCTTTTTCACTTCAAAGCAGCAATATCATGTTACAGCCCTAACCTACACCATCCTTTGGACATTTTTTCTTTTTACGACCCATCAGTCCGATGTACGGTTTGTCCGTTCTTAATTTTTTCGTCTTTTCAAGTCTTTTCGTGCGCATTTTTGACTGTTTTTCCATGTGAACCTATCTTTACCACCTCGGTATTCAAGTTTGATAGCCCTATCCAACTTGATCCCTTGCACGATTTTCCTTTTTTCCCCATCTTGATCTAGCCTACCAATTTTATTTTATTAATTTTTTGTGTTTTTTCATGCTTTTTTTTTATTTTTCTCATGTGAATGCCCCCTAGCACCATCAAAACTACACTTTAACCTAACACACCGATCCCATAAGCTTCCTTTGACATTTTTTCTTTATATTGCCCTCTGTTTCGATTTCATGAATTTTTTCATATTAATTTTCGACTCTGTTTTCATTGGTATTTTTGTCGTTTTTTCCATGTGAACAAGCTCTACAATCCCCAGAATTGTGTTTGATCTTACCTATCCTATCTAACATCTTTGTGCGTATATTTTTTATGTTCACCTCGCCAAGTTTAGCCCCTGGATCTCTCTCTATTAATTTTTATTTTCTGTTTCGAGAGTTTTTTTGGTTTTTCCCATGGGAACGTGTCATATCCCTATCAGCACGGCATTCTCATCTAACAAGCCTATCCAACACGTCATTTTTTCCACTTTTTCTTCTTTTTGTGTTTCATTTCGATAGTCGGATTTTCAGAATTGATTTTTCTATGAATTTGCGTACTAATGTTGCATGTGTTTGCGCAAGAACATCCCCGATTACAGCTTCTAAGGCGGGTCAACACATCCATCATGCTGTCCTCCACTCGCGCATGTTCCTACATGCCCTCTCAATCCTTGCAACGTAATTTTTTTTTGCCCTCGCCCCTCGAACACGCGCGGGATGAGGGTGACAACGATCCTTCTAAAAAACAAAAAAACAAAAAACAAAAAACCCAACAAAAATAAAAATAAAAACAAACAACAAACAACACCAATAAAACCAAAAACAAAAACAAAAACAAAAAAAACACACACACACACACACCCCAACAACCAACAAAAATACAAAATAAATAAAAATATAAATATAAAACATAAAAACAAAACAACCCATCTCACCCACATACCATGCCCACCCCCCCTTAATTCCTACCCCCGCCCACCCTAAATTTCCTTCCCCCTACCCTAATTCATATACCCCCCACGCCCTAATTTCCTACCCTACCCCATTTCCTTCCCCCTACCCTAATTCCTACCCCCCCCCCTTAAATTTCAAACCCCCCTTACCACGTGCCCCTTCCCCCAACCGTCCCCTCCACCTCCCTCCTCCTCCCCCTCCCCCACTCACATCCCTTCTCCACCACCCCTCCTCCTTGTACTCCTCCTCCTCCTTCATTCTTCCTCCCTCCTCCTTGTACTCCTCCTCCTCCTTCGTTCTTCCTCCCTCCCTCTCCTTCATCTTCCCCCTCCTCTCCCTCTTCTTCCTCACCATTCGCAACCGCCCCGTTCTCCAAGCGCTCGCTTCGCCCCAGCCCGTCTTTGTCCGTTGTCCCCTATGGGCCATCCCACGTCCGCCCGCCCCGCCTACCCTATCTAATTCCCCCCCCCCCCCCCCCCCAATGCCCACCCAAACCCCCCTAGCAAATCCCTACCCGCCCAAGTGCCCCCCTACCCTCAACCTCCCCCGCCCAATCTTCGAACCCCCCCACAAGGTCACCCACCCCTCCTGGCCCTACCCACCCAACCCTCACGTACCCGCCCATCCAACAATATTTTTACTTTTCACTTAACCTTTAAATACATACATATATATATCTATATCTACCTACACCTTACCACTTTTCAACCTTACAAAAAACACACCAGAAACAAAAATACAAACACCCAACATACGGAAAAAACAAACCAACAACAACAAAAAAACCACCAAAAGAAAAAAAAAAACCTCTCACATCTCTTTCTTTTTACCATTCGCTACGTCTCTTTTCCCCCTCCCATGTGTGACCACCCCTTTCCCTCGTCTCGTGCCCGTGTGTTCTCCTCCTTAGGTATCGTTCGCGTGTAGGGTTTTACACTTCAATACGCATGATTGTGATTGCAATTGGTCACGTGGGAGGACGCGTGTACGGTTTTTTCCATGGGGTGATGCGCTAGCTGATGTTCACATGCAGCTGACACTAAAAAACACATTAAACATTACAAAAAACCATAAAATTTCCAAATCAACATGAAAAAATTCTAAAAAATTTGTTGATATAGTTTGATACTTTCTAAAAAATTTCAAAATTTTTCTCAATTGAAAATGCTAACAAAAAATTGGAAAATAATTAAAAACCTTTAATTTCATGAAAATTTATCCAAAAATGCTTGAAAATAAGTGTAAAATCAAAAAATTTCCAAAACATTCTAAAAGGTCATACTCACTTTCCTTTATATTTTTGGATCATTCACATGTGATGAAATGATCAAAATTAATTGGAAACCAATTAATTGAATAAGAAACCCCTATATTAAACATGTAAATTCTTTGAATAAATCTTTTTCCACTTTGAAAATGGCTTTTAAAAGTCTAGAAAATTTTGAAAAATCTATTGGACCTTTGTGCTTAGCTTTCAACCCACATTACTAAATTTTAAAAAAAGAGAGAAAATATTAATCCAACATTCATATCCAAATTTATTAAGAAAAAAATCATAGAACAATTCTAAATTGACAAATAAACCGAAATATATATAGTACAAACAAATTTAACACATTTCATGAACATCACTGAATGAAAACCTGACAGAAAAAAACATATCACCGTTTATTGAAAATTATTCGCCATAGTGTTTGGTTTGTTTAGCTTATATTAGCAAACTTTTTCAACTCATTGGATTTTCTTGTTGGATTCCATTGTGGTTGCACAATCTACGTTATTGATAATGCATTCAAACTATACTTGCATACACATCCCTCCCAAGTTTTTTTTTTATTTTTTTATTTTTGCTACCCAAAACCCATAATTAATTATTAAAAGGAATCATGATCACCACATTTTTCACGCGCGTTGGCACCACATACACATTTTTTAATTAAAATCAACCCGTCGTTCACTTAGCACGTGCTTCGTGTGCTAGGAAAAAAAGTGTCCAATACATAATTAATTTTTAATAAATGAATTTGCATTTAGAAACCCTCACTCAAGGTTCGAAGTCCGAGTTTTGACTCCAACGAGGATATTTCAAAGCTATTACAAAATTTGACTCCGGATATTTTGGATCCAAAGAAGGTTATTACCATGTTAGGGGTCAGTGCCTCTATGATTTTCAATACCCTATGAAAGCAGTTGTGCCAATTTCTTTAGGACAAGTTTATGCCTACCAAAACCCCATCTCATTACCTAAGGAGTTGTTTATAGCTTCTCGTATGGTCCTGAAAGGTATTTCATTGAGCTACTAGAGGAAATGTGACTAATGTCACATTTGGTGTATGTATTCTTGATGTATGTTGCCCCTACAAAGGAAGTTCATTTACCTCTAGTTGATCCTCGAGAGGTTTCTCCTCCTCCTAATGAAGATGATGATGTTATCATTGGGGATGATGATTCTCCCACACCTCTAGTCATTTAAAGAAAGTGCCTGAAATGAGTTGTTGAATCAGTGCCAATTCCTACTCCTCCAGTTCTAATTACAATTCCTGCTTAATCTTACAGCACACTACCTACCTTTCTTCAAATGCCAATTCTTTTCAGAGCTCATAGGGATGATATGCTAGACATTTCTATTCCTTCTGTGCAATGCCTGGTAATAGGAGATGCCATTCCTTTTTTGTGCAAGGATATCCAAAGTTCAATTGAACTTTCAGTTTACTACCTATATCCATCACCTTTCTTCTTCTTTTTATGAAGAAGTTCAACAGTATGAGGAGGAGCTGAATAAAGCGAATGATGAGTTAGCTTCTGCTCAAGAGAATTTTTTTGACCTCTATATACAAATGGAGCATCAAACTAAGGTCATGGATACACAAAAAGATAAAATCTCTACTTTGACAACTTAGTTGGCAGAAACTCAGTCCCAAGTTGTTACAATAACAAAGGAGAGGGATAGATTACAAAAGAAGATTCAAGAGATGAAGGCTATGATAGTTGCCCAAACAGAGAAGCTTAAATCAACTACAGCTATTCTAGACCGGAGCAATGCTCAAATTCAATAACTCAAGGATCAATTGGCTAATTCTTGCTCTTCTTTACAAAGTCTTGTGCAACCAGTTCCTTCTTTGTCCCCTACAAACTTAGCAGTTCTTCAAAGACAAGACACATTATGCCCTTTGTTCCATGCTAAGGTGAAGAGACTTTAGTCTCGAATGGATTTGTTCCGGTCTTCATTTGAGTAGTTTTAAGAGTTTGTTCCTCCAGACCACTCTTTCTTTATTCATTATAAGCAAAGCTGGCCTTCTATATCAAGCTTTCAACAATGGATTTGCATCTTCCAGAGGATGGTTGCAATGGAGCCTCGTCTTCTAACTTGTTGATTGAAGTAATCAGAATTATTTTTGAGGACTCTATGACTACAAACACTATGCTAATATCTTATATGTATTTGAGAGGTGATTTGTTGATTCTAGACGATGAAGATTTAGCTTGGTATGTTAGGGATGTGGTACTACAAGTTGCTTTGTATGTCAGACATTTGGAGTTGCAGATAGGTGAGGTGCTTCAATGTTATTCCTCCAAAGTGGCTGATTTTCCTAAGATTTCGTGGCATACCATGATTGACTCTGTCATTTTGAATCAATGCCAAATCAAAGCTTCAGCTCATCACAAAACATTAACCAACTGAGGGTGGATCTTTTAGCCCATCTTTCCAAGCAACACCCATTTGATTCCTCCTTCTTTGAAGCTTATCATCATAGATTTGCTTGAGGTCCATCAGTACCTTGTCTATCTCATTATCAACAGATGGCCCATAGGTATGACACTCATCTTTCCCTTTATCAATCTAAACCAAGTTCATTTTACCTCTTCTCTTTCAACCCCAAGGTGCTCCTGAAATTCTTATCTTTACTCATTGCTCTTTTATTGAGAATCAATTATTTTTCCCTCCTTCTTGGCCTTCCCCATCTATAGTGTTTCTCTCCACTTTTCTTCCCTATCTATTAACATCTTTCTTAACAAATTCTCTGAAATTTTTAGCTAATCCCTCTTTAGCTCACTCTTCATTTAATGATTTTGCCTACCCATCTCTTCATCCTCTTTTACTAGTTCATCTTCCATCTCCTACCACTTCTATTCCTCATCCCCCTCAGTTGGTTAGTGGATATGCAAGTTTCAATTAGAAGATTCTGAGAAGACGGAGGTCATGAGTTATTTGATGAACTTGTATTCTCTTTTTCTTAGATTGCAAGAGGGCGCTCCCTTATTAAGTGTGGGGATATGTTGAATGCTGAAATGACCTGTTTTTTTAGTTGATTTTTGTTGTTTTTGTGGGATGAATGGTTGATTTTGATTGGTCTGGAAGTGTTTTGAGAGTGTTTTGGATAGGGTGGAATGGTTTTGATAAGCTCATGATTTTTTTTAGTAGAGATATGAGGTTCTATGATGTTCTATTTTGTTCTATTGATGTCCTGATAGTGTTTGATTGGTTTTGATAGCTTTTGTTTTGTTCTATTTTTCTTCTATATGAAGGATGGAGTAATGATTGATGAAGTTTGAGGTTGTTTGAAAGCTCATTGAATGGTTTTTGATGGTTTTGATTGGTTTTAGTTGAGCTGGATGCTTTCTGTTGACCTTTTGTAACCCTCTATTGTGGAGCCTCTATTGAGCTTTTGTAGAGCCTTTGTTCCTATTATGTTCTATTTTGTATACCTCTGTATGTGTTCAATTGGATGAGGGTGTAGTATGGGAAATTTTTCTAGCCTTGGGGAAAGAGATTAATGCAAGCTCAAACGAGAAGTGGAAGAAGTAGTTGTTGAAGATTCAAGTGAAGACTGGAGTGAAGTGACAGTGAAGAGTTATGAAGAGTCACTGTAGTGGCTCTGGTGACCTTTCATATATCAGAAATACCTCTTGGGAGGGGTATTCACGACCAATGAAGGATTATTGTGAGTGATTATTGAGTATTGTAGTGAGGATATGATGTACTATAGAGAGAGAGTGTGTGAGAGAGAGCCAATTCTATGCAAGACAATGTATCTACATATAAGAGATTGTGAGAGAAGCTATGGAACCTTTGAAGAATAATAATATGTGATATCTTTCCATTCAAAGTGGTGTATTATCTTGTGTTTTGGTGGTCTATCAAATAATTCTATGAAGAATATGAAGAGCATGATTGATTTTGTTAAAGTTAAAGCCATGGGAGAATTGTTTCTATGAAGCTGCATGAAGATTTTTTTGTTCATGGTGTTCTTTTCTTTGTGGTGGACATATCAAATATGAAAAATATGTTTGTTGATAGTACAAGATAGATTTTCTTGCAGTAGAAACCATGTTTTCTTGGTGTTCTCTTGGGGCTTCACTCGAAAAGGGCAACAACATCCAACAAACAATCACGCCCAAACAACCAAGACAAAGTGAAGGGCACTGACCCAAGCCAAGAGCTAGCAGAAATGAAAATGGAGCTAGCCAGACTACAAGAGATGATGAGAAGATCTACATGCCCACATGTCCAATGCGTATATTGTGGCAAAAATCACCTTCTAGTTGAGTGTCAAGACCCTAGGTCCCGACCTTGCACCGAGTGTGGTAGGTTCGGCCACGATGCCATGCACTACATACTACCGAGGAGACTCCCATACTCACAACCTTACAAACCAAACTTACCTAGGGAATAGGCCTCCGAATTTCTTTGGGAGAGGAAGGACCTGCCAAAGTCAAGGAGGTCAATCTAGCTATAAGGGAGGGGAGACACCCTGACCTGTTTTCATGGGCGACAACTTGATCGAGGAAGAGGAGGGAACTCTTATTTCTCTCTTGCGAGAGTACATAGATGTATTCGCTTGGTCCCTTAATGAGCTGAAAGGGGTACATCCGAGTATGGTGACTCATAATATCCCGAAGACACCTGATGCAACGTCGGTCAAGCAGAGACCGTATCCAATGAATCCCAAACATGCTCACACTGTCAAAGAGTAAATCGATAAGTTATTAAGAGTAGGATACATTTATGAAATCGAACACACGGATCGGGTGTCACCCATAGTGATTATAATGAAGAAAAATGGAAAGATCAGAGTATGCATCAATTACAAAAAAATCAACGCTACCACGAATAGAGACAATTATCCATTGTCGTGCACTAAGCATATGCTCGAGAGGGTAGCTGGTAAAGGGGCCTATAGTTTCCTAGATGGCTTCTGCGGATATAATCAAGTGCAAATGAATCCTAATGATAGGCACAAGACCACATTTGGTACTGAGTGGGGCATCTTTACCTACATAGTCATGCCCTCCGAGTTGAGGAACAAACCAATCACATTCTAGAGGCTCATGTGTGCCATTTTCAAAGGCATTCTTAAGCGAGAGTTAGAGGTATTCGTTGACGACTTATGTGTTCACTCTAATTGGAAGGAACATCTAGACAAGCTTTGAGTAGTCTTTGAAAGATATAGAATGTATCGTCTCTCGTTAAACCCCTTGAAGTGTCAATTTTGTGTAAAGCATGGATGCATCCTAGGACATGTGGTGTCAAAGAATGGCATTGCCACCAACTTCTCAAAAGTTAACGTTATTGTCAATCTTCAACCACCAATCGATTAAAAGGGCCATACAAGGTACTATCAATGATTTGTGTTGAATTGTACATTATTTGCTAGATCTCTATACAAATTGCTAGTGATATTTGAGTAGACCGAGGAATGCCAACGCGCATATGAAGAGTTGAAGAAGGCTCTAACCACAGCACCAATCCTAAGAGCCCCAGATTGGACCATAATCTTCCACCTTCACATTGACGCCTCGAAGTATGTCGTGGGAGCTATGTTGTGACAGCCTAGTGAACACAATTTAGACTACCCAGTGAGCTTTGCTAGTAGCAGGCAACTCATGAATGCTAAAATGAACTACTCCACTATGGAGAGAGAAGGGTTAGCCATGGTGTTTGCTCTAAGGAAATTTCAGCATTGCCTTTTGGCTACACCTGTCATCTTCTTTGTTAACCACTATCAAGCCTTTCTTTATCTTGTTAACAAACCCAATGCTATGGGATGCATTGCTCGATGGTTACTTCTACTTCTAGAGTTCAACTTCTATGTGGTTGTATGCAAAGGGAAGCAGCACTACATGGCTTACCATATGTCTCGTATATCCATAGGAGAAATTGTTGGACAGGGCATCACATACGACGTGCTTGAAGCACATCTATTTAACATGTCAAGAGAAAGGGACTTGTTTAGAGTTGACTTGATGCCATACTAGGCAAATGACATAGTCCAAGTGCTTGGGCATGGACTACATGAAAGACTCATCGAGAAGGCCTGTTAGGCGACTCATCCTTAAAATACAACCATATTAGTTGATAGCAAGACAACTCTATAGGTTAGGGCAAGACGGCTTGCTACATAGATGTGTGTGCGAACATGAGATGCATGGCATAATTGCAAAAGCACACAGCAGAATTGCAGGAGGGCACTTCAATGGAGATATGATAGCCCACAAGGTGCTGCAGTCTCAACTGTGGTAGCCTGCTCTTTTTTGAGATACAGCACGATTTGTAAAGCACTGTGATGAGTGTCAACGGACCAATGTACTTGTTCATAAGGACAAAATGGAGCTAAGTCCAATCATTGAGAGACAACCATTTGAGAAATGGGGAATTGACTTCATTGGCTCGATTAGTCATGCAGCACAATACTCACAGACCAAGTACATCATCATTGCTACAGACTATCTCACAAAGTGGGTAGAAGCACGAGCCGTGAGGAAAAACGATGCTAGAACCACTACTAAGTTTCTTTGGGAGAGCAGGTGATCTCACGATTTGGCTGCCCCATTGAGCTAGTTAGTGATCAATGCACACACTTTATTAATGAAGTGATTGCTCACCTCTTGTCGACCTTTCTAATCATCCATAAAAAATCCTCACCCTACTACCCTCAAGCGAATGGCCATGCTAAGTCTACTAATAAGATCTTAGTGAACGTCCTAACCAAAGCAGTCTCTACCTTGCACATCGATTGGGACAACAAAATAATGGTAGCCTTATGGGCCTATCAAACATCCTATAAAACATTGGTAGGACAGACTCCCTTCAAGTTAACCTACGAGATTGAAGCCATTCTACTTGTAGAGTTCCTTGTCCCAAGCTTGAGAGTAGCCATCCAAGAGAGATGGGATGGAAAGGAGGTATGGACGGAGCACCTAATCAAGCTAGAACGCTTATCAAAGACTCGACTTCTAGCCACCCATGTGTTGATTTGTGAAAAGGCACACCCCAAGAGTTGGTTTGACAAGCACGTCAAGCAGTGAGAATTCGAGCAGGGTAACTTAGTGTTGTTGTACTCAATAAAAGGCCATAAATAAAAGATGAAGTTTAGGGGATTAGGGCCTTTCCGAGTCTGCACTATCAGCCAAATCGGTAATGTAGAGCTCGAGACCCTAGATGGAGAGAGCATAGGCTTCTTCAATGGTAGCTGCATAAAGAAATACTACCCTCCCACACATCCATTGTATGAACCTCCCATGCTAGAGACCCCTGTGAAGGTCCAAGTTGCTACATTAATAGAAATCGATGAGGAAAAGGAGAAGAAAGAGGCCGCCCACAACTACAACCTACCAATGCCAAACTTAGCCCATTTGGAGGCTGATCGTATGCCCTTTCAAGAAAGTGCAAAGTTGCAATCTCTATCGAGTTTGAAAGCATGCATGTACTTTTTTATGTGTTGCCGAATAATACAAAATATGCTAATGAGGAATCGCTATTAGGATGCTCATTTAAAAAGCAAGCACATTGAAATGTCGACTGCAAGTCCCAGCATATTCACCTTACTATCAGCAATGTGCGAATAGTCACGGCTTTTAGCAAGGACAGTGCAGCTCTATCAAAGCTCGTGAAGCCACCCACCACCAAGTCTAAGGAGAGGGTCGAGACTTGTCACAACCCGCCACGCCAAACCGTCAGCACACCTCTAAGATCAAAGCTAAGGCCCCTAAACCATAGTTCAATTGGGTGCCTAAACATCAAGGGCTACTCCCTATGAGCATACAACCACGACCTCGCAAGCCTAGGAACTCATACTCAAAACCTAGGAGGCAACGAAGAAACTATAGACACCGACAAACAGTCAAGTCAAGATGCGTCCCCAAGACTTTATTGCAAGTGCAAGACTATTACAAGGGCAATGCCTGGATATGGGTGCCTAAAACTAAGAGGGCTAGTGGCACTATTCAAATGCCACCCTCAAGCTCGCCCACACAAAGTTGCACGACAGATTAGGCACTAAAGCTACAAAAAACTCAAGCGCTGCAAATCCCATAGAGCCCAACACCATTAAGCATGCAGAGCCTCAACGAGCCTATCAACTGAAACCGTAGCTTGCTGACTCCAAACCAACCCAACCTAGCATTGCTAGTGCCACTAAAGCCTCACAAACATGTGGTAACACAACGTCAAAATCTCAAACCATGCTTAGTGCACAAGAGGCTAACCGCACACTCGGGAGTAGCCGCAATCGCAAATGTCAACCGCGCTGAGCTGTCGAGTCCAATCAAACCCTAGCCTCCAACAAGTCATAAACCCTCTTACGAACGACGATCGATTCTTACCCTTACCCACCACAAACTTCGCTGAAAATACAAGGGATGACTTGGTTGTTTGCCTTTAGCGTTTGGATGCCATGTTGATCACACTTACTAAAATCTATGACCGATTAGATGTAGGTCTTTTAGATTAGCCTTTACTAATGGAGGTACGCACACTGCCTTGCTCATGGGAAGAATCAAAATTTGTATTCATTAAGGCTCCCTAGGTAGCTGAGGAACTTGTTGTCACGGAGATTTTCCATGAACAAGCACGTAAGAAACGGCTCATTACGTCTTATGACAAGGGCACGGTCCTTGCCACCGACCAAGAATTGAGGAGTTGAAACAGCTACCTGCCAACAACTCTTCTTTCTTGCGACAATGGTATGCTCTCAACTTCAATGGGAGGAAGAGGGCTACCAAATCATGACCAACACTAAACAAATACATGTAATCAAGACCTTGGAATACAACCCAACTTAGATAGCCCCAACCCCCTATAGGGTGTTGACCACCATTCACAACTGGCCCCTCGAAGAGCAGATCATGACTCACCCCTACCTAGATCGCATTTTGACATAGGAGGAGTTACACATTGCCAGCAAAATAAACTCCAATGATTTCCTAATGGATGTCCTCACCTACATCACTCATGTAAGCATTCGACATGTCGATATGGACCATTATGTTAACATAGAGTACAATCCGAACTTCTATGCTTGGCTGATGCAAAAGTGAAACACCGTGAGCATGCGCTGAATGGCCTTAACCCTTCAATCTCTAATCCTAGGAAGGATTTTTCTCATTTCCAAAGGGGGAGGGGTAAAGGTGGAAAAATATACTTTAAGAAAATTCTCATGGACCTTCATTAGATTGTGCGAATTGTGAAGAAAATTTCAGGTGAGCTATGATGTTATGACGGGGACCTACAATGGCAGGTCAAGAGAAGTGCAGCAAACTTCCGTTCTTGGAAGAGGAACAAGCTAAATATGGCCTCTCAGTGGAGACGAGGGCTTTCAACCAGTTTAGGTTTAGGCATGTCCTACACTTGGAGGATGTGGCCATGGAAAATCAAGTCATAAAATAGATTGTGAAGCAATGCAATCTACAAAAGTACTGGGGGGCAAGCTGTGGACTATGAGAAGTGCACGAAATTCCTCTGAACTTTTAATAGGAACAACGGCACCCTAACGGTGCATCAAGAAAAGGACACCTGCCAAGTGGAGGTCAAAAAAAGGACACCCGCTAGGTCAAGCTGAACCTCGAGTTAGTGCAAAGAGTGTTGGGCCTGCCCAACAAGGTTGAGAGATGGCCCAAAAGAGATGTATATGATATGCTGGGAAGGGACAATATCCTAATCCACACCAACGATGGCATCAGTCTCGTCGACATCCCAAATCTAGGAATCGAGCTACAAGCAAAGGTGGTCCATGCCTTGTTCTCCAATCATAGGTACAATGCACTAATGAGCCGGATCAACATACATATGCTAGAGAGCATTGCAGCCAAATCCATGGATGATGTAAACCTAAACGGCTTCATGCGAAAGACAATAGAAACTTTAGCAAAAGCATTGGCCACATGTGGAAGACCCGTAGGTGGAGAATCCCCAGCCTCCAAGGCAAGGAAGAAGTCATCATTGAAGGCCTCAAAAACCATTGGGTTTGGAGGGGTATTGACAGCCATCATTAGAGATGCTTTGGGGGAAGGACAAGAAGATGAGGGAGTTGGCGAAACACCAGAAAGAGAGAACAGACCTGCAAAGAGCTCGAAGAGAGTCCAAAAACGCTGAAGACAAAAGAAAGAGAAAAGAAAAGGAGGAGGCAACAATGATAAAGGAGGAATCCAAGAGGGCTGAAGAGGAGAGGAGGAAAACAAAGGCAGAAGCCGAGGAGTTAAGGACGAGAGAAGAAGAAGATGTAGCCCTGGCCATCTGCCTATCAATGGAGCAGTTCTCAAGGGAAGAAGAGATGGCTACCATGAGCCCACCCAAATACGAAGGCCCAAGTTCTAGAACCCAAGTGCTAAAAGCTACAGCACTGCCAGTTAACAGAGGGCAAGGGTAAAGGTCTGTTGCACCCACTTCTAGCCAACCTAGTGCCGACTACCCCAACAACCACAACCAAAAGTGAAAGAAGAGTAAAAGACTTAGCATGTCATCTAGCTCGTGTAGAAGGGGACAATGTGCTCACAGAGAGCAGGGTAGAGACCGCACAAGTGAGCTTAGAGACCCAACACCGTGCCTTCCTCAACACTATCATGGATGTCACCCAAACGGAAGAAGGGGAGGCCATTGATTCATTGAAAAGAAAGTTGGGGATTGCCCATAGAACCTTGAGAAAGGGGCTACATATGCTACCACAAGCATCAAGAATCAACCTAAGCCTACAAGACCAGAGGAACTATTTGCTAAGGGCAAGCTTGATGATGCAAGAAGTGGATGCCCTGGGATTCATCAAAGGAGCACCACATGAACACAGGGAGGAGGAAGAGGCATAACACTTTGAAATGGGACAACAAGAGGAGGAGATAGTCCCACAACCTCCTTCCCCACGACCTGAAGTGCAACAGCAGGTGGACACCCCTACTAATAGGAAAGCCAAGATCAAAAAGAAGAGAAAGCAGGTGCTAGAGCAAGCATGAAGAAGGCTGAATGCCCAGCCAACAGTGGTGCCAATAGAGCGCCTATCTCACCGAGGGAAGACTGCTTCCTCGTAAATTATAACGTTGAACTCATATTCTGAGAGAAGAGAGAGAATAACCGTGAACCATTGGACTTTGATTTTTGATTCCCCAGCGCATTGAGCAAGATTATCAACCAAGGTGGTGGAAGACGTGATCAATGTCGGAAGGAGGTTGGGAAATAGGTGGACCTTTGAGAGAGAAAAGAATCCTACCCAGTGGGGAATAGAGGCTCCATACTACTGGGAAAACAAAGTCTATGAAGTGCCCAAAATAGTGAAGGGCTATGAGTGCCAACTAAAGTGGAGGAGGCACATTTGGAAAGGCAACACAAATGCCTAGATGTCTTTTTGTAACACCCTACCCTTTGAAAGGAATAACCCTACTTTCATACCATATCCAAGAAGGGTAGGAGTCGATTACAATCCAGACATCCATGGTCAATATGAATTCCCTAGAATATACAATGTCAATGTCACCACGCCAAGGGAAGTCCTCACTTTCACGCTGTAAGACTTATATGACTCAATAGCCCACTTCCTTAACTAATTCACTTCATGCCCAGACCCAGCCTTCCTAACTATGTGTAATTATCTTACATTACTTAGGGTACTATTAAAGCAAGAGCCTACATCACAAGAGTACCACCTACTGCCACTCTTTTTTTTATCCAAACGGCATAGACAGATGTGCTATGACTAGGCTAATGATGCAAGTTGCCATCCTTCCCTCTTTTTTCTTAGCTCTCTTAGAAGATATGAATGATAGCCGTTGCACTCACTATAATCATCCATTTCTTTCCACTACTCCTCGCCATGCACGAATGAACCATATAGGATACATGCAAAGCTGGAGATTCCTTAACAAATCTCTTAAGTCCCCCCAACTCCTCCGTCTCATAACCCTGATGATGAAGATTAGATTTTCATCTATTTTAAAAAAATGAAAAAGAGAAAGAAAGAAAAAAGAAGAAGAAGAGAAAATACAAAAAAAAGAAAAGAATAAGAGATTACGAGAAGAAAATCAAAGGAGAAAGCAAACGAATCATCTCACTACATGTAGGCCACAATCACTGCACCTAGGGGTCCTCAAGTTAGGTGCATCCAATGGCTTCTATTGATCGGCTTCATCCCTAACCCCCTAGCCCATTTTGA
The DNA here is from genome assembly GCF_053477565.2 of Lygodium microphyllum. Lineage (NCBI taxonomy): Eukaryota > Viridiplantae > Streptophyta > Polypodiopsida > Schizaeales > Lygodiaceae > Lygodium > Lygodium microphyllum. The sequence goes on from NC_141151.1 coordinate 22,389,150, forward strand.
TTCCCCACATCATGCTTAGGGCACATCAAGGGTAGGACCTACCTAGGGAGGTCACCCTCGCCTATGGTTAGACATGTCTTCCTAAGCCAAACTCACTGCACCCCCCTTAGGCAAGAATTGGGTCCTCAAGTGTGGGACAACACCCAAGCTTCAACCCAAATCCTAGTTCCACTAGCATGAGCACAATACACCACATAGAAAGGTAGACACATCCCTCAGGTAGTGCACCTTATTTTCTGTACAGGTAAATACAAATATTGCAAACCACCAACTTCGCAAGCCCCTTCATTCACTCAATCCACTCTCGGCCTCCACCACCTTAATCATGTGATGAGCTTCTCCCTAGGACCAATCCCCATGAGGCCCCATCATCATTAACTCACACGACCTCCCTTCAAATCACCAAACCCTCATCAGCTCTCAAACCCGCAAGGGCCATGGGACTACCACTCATCTAGGAGAGGGGCAATGTCAACTTGATGCAAGATTTTAAAAAAATAAAAATTCAAAAATATAAAATAATATAAAAAAAGGTAGTGTGGTAAAAGGAATAAGAGAAGAAATGCCAAAAGCGCAAGGGTGACCTCAAAGGCCAAGTTGAAGACAAAGGCACATCTTAAAATGCAAGGGCACCACTAAAATTTTGTAAAAGAGCACTAGGCTCCCTCCTATGCAAATTGTGAAGTCTAAATGGGCATAGGTGAAGGGATAAGGCAACTAGAAGGGAATAGGGAAAGAGAACCTTGGCAAGATGCCTAGTCATGTAAAAAAGGGGATGAGTGCTCAAGGGATTTAGTGCTTGTGTATAAACTCAAAAAGTGAAAGAGAAGCTCATTATTTGGTGTGAGGCTAAAGTGGTCTCTTCTTCTTCTCTTCTTCTCCCCTTCTTGCTTGCTTGTGTGTGCTTGAGAGAGGGAGTGTGAGAGTGCGAGGGAGTATGTGAGGGTGAGGAATCTTAGAGAAGAAGCTCTCCATCATCTCCTCTCTTCTCTTCTCTTGTTTTATCTCGTGCACGACTATGGAGGATGGAGCTTGGAGGTGGAGGCTTGAGGTTGCCTGAGCTCGCATCTTGAATCGCGGAGCTACCGGATTCCTTGAGGGAGGAGGCTACTCATTCTGGCATCAAGGTAAGCTCAATACACCCCTATAGGATTGAAGGCACGTCAACTAGGTGAGAGATAGCCATTTGTGCTTGCTTGAAACGCTTGAAGCAATAAGCAGTCCATGGGTCTTGGCAGATGAGCATGAGCTCCCACTTTAGTCTCCTCGACGATTGTAACTTTTGGGATTTTGTTACAATCCCTATACCCCGATCTACCATGGATCCTCATGATGACCGCAGATTTGGCAACTTTATGGGATCGATTGAATGCCACATCCCACTCTTCTCTCCTTATGAGTTGTACAGATTTTGTGCTTGTATATATTAGACATCTCCGCTGCATTGCTATAGAGATTTGGAGGAGATTGTCATATCTCTTCTGAATCCAAACATTTGGGCATCGCTTAACTCTTGAGTTGAAGCTACAACAGCTCATTGTCATCGCAAATTCCCCTATGATGAGAGATCCCATCCCATGATGGAGGAGATTCATGATGAGCTTTCATTCCTTGGTATAGACATTTCTTTGGAGGACCTAGCTGAAATACTTCTCTCACATATTCTATCACACTGACATATAATGTATTCTACACTAGTCTTCTCACTTCTTGTAGCCATGAGACTCTCACTTGGGAGGAGCTAGTCCCATTCATGCTTGAGTAGGGTGTGCATCATAGTGAGCTAGATTCTTGCGGAGCCCGTGCAAATGGCCATGCTTATGTCATTTTTTCAATGGGTATAGGACAAGCTTGAGTAGGGTGTGCATCATAATGAGGACATGTGGGTATAGGACAAGCTCATTGCTAGTGGTGGATCGATTCCTATGACTCCTTAAGGTGATTTGTTACTCCTTAAGGTTCTCCGTCTATCAGAGGGTATCATCACTAATGGTAACATTTCTTCGATGCCTCTTAGTGGTGTTGGCACATTGCTTCTAATGTACCATCCATCGTGCTCTGTTTTTTAGGCCCTTCATGTTTCCGATGACTTGGGCTTCCCTCTCCTCTGAGTTTATGGCCTTCCTAGACTCGGGACTCACATTGTCTTCACTAAGCCAGCCATCTTTGTTGAGGATTCTTTTACCGAAGCCAAGTTTGTGACAAGTTGGTTGAAGAGGGGGGGCTATCTATGCTCCATTCCCCTTCCTTTGTGTAGGACCCTCCAAGGCATCTTTCTATAGTTGTACTCGTTCCCAATTGTGCATCATTTTTTCCATAAGTTCCATCCCATCTTCTCTAGTGGTTCCCTTGTACCTTCCATTCCTTTCGAAGGGGGATGATATTGGTGATGTGATTGTGGATTTCTTGGCCCTTTGTGTTTCATATGGGCCTTCCTAAGATCATGAGGAGTTTCTTCAAGGTTTTTGGTCTACTTTGGACTTTACTTTTATGCAGATGCCCCTTTTCTTCATCATCGAGCCATTATCCCCTGTTGCTTGGCCCTTAGTCCCTAGTGTTTCTATGCAGCTTATGGCTCCTTTGATAGTTCCTTACTATCGTCTCATAGTTGGGTTAGAGGCTTAGCTGACCCATCTCCAACTAGAGTTTTCTAGCGTGATCCATTCAAGGCCTCTCTATTTCGTTTGCCCTTTGGTGGGCTTCTGTTTGATCGGATTTTTCTATCGAGAGGGGGTCTTGCTCCTTGGTTGGCTTTCTTCATTGACAAACTACATCGACATTGGCACTCTTCCTACGATCCTCGGATCCACGCCTCCTTTGGCCTTCCACCACATTTAGGAGGGCCAAACAAACAAGGGGGTTAGGGATAATGAGCATACACAACATGGCCGATAAATTGGCTAGCAAATGGATACTCAGATACTGGCTTAACCAAGAGGAAACTTGGGCCATCCCACTCCTACACAATCTGAGTAACTTTAGAGCACTAACCAAGACTAATCAAACTCCTTATTCACACTGTCATTTTCTCAATAACTAGATTCTCCCCCATGAGAGCATCCCCTTTAATTAAATGCATTTGGGAAGTCTGGCAAAAATACAAGCAATGGGCTGGTACCTCCTAGGAAGCTGAAAGACAAAACTTGGGCGGCCAAAGACTCAATTTGGTGTAGCACCATGGTGGCCTTGGTAGGTGAGGAGTCCTTTAAAAACATTGCTTGACACAATAGGAAAGGGGGGTTAAAACGTAGAGGGATATTTGGGATTTTAGCAATAAACGTTGGCTACAAGATAGAGAGCTCAAAGAAAAATTTAGGCTTAATGAGTTGGATTTGCAAGTACTAAATGATAGAAAAGCATGTTGAACCCGAAAATTATCAAGTGTAACATTAAATTTAGTATTACCAGATTCTACTGGATAATGTAAGCAAAGTTTTTTCTCGTGCCTAACCTTCCCACCGCTAACTTGTATTTGACTTGTAAGCTGCATAGCAAGTGGCTTATTCAATGGAGTGAAAGGCAATGGAATCATAGGTTCCAACAAATCTAGCCAAATTGTATCCAACCCAAAATGATTGATGTTGTTAATTCTACATTAGAGTGTGTGGACCCAAGAAAAGGCATCTAGGATGCCTTGGTAATGGCCTATGCCCAAGATGCAGCAAGGAAAAAGTAACAATACCCCACCTTTTCATCGGGTGTACTGAGAATCTAAAGTATTTGAATTGGCTGCATTCTATGGTGCATTCAAGTGACTTGTCTTTGGAATTTCTAGCTATCTAGAAATGAAAAAGTCTTGGTCAGGATTTGAACTACCCCTCTTTATTCTCAGGTGCAGAGAATAGCTGAGAGCGAAACCAAGGGTGCTCCATGGAAGCTAAGCAAGAAGAAGGAGGAGGCTATTCTCAAGCAGAAAAGTCAAGGAAGTGGCCCTCGTCCTTTCTAATATGAAGACCTCGCTCTATGTTGCTGTTTCCCAAGACATGATCGCAAAGGAGCTACGAGGGTGAATCGAGAGAAGAATGAAGAGGAGTCCATAACTGTTAAAAAGTTCAAGGTACGTGAGGAAAGTTGACTCGGGATGGAGCATAGAGAGACATTCTTTACCATATGATGTAACAAGGAAGATATCGACCTACTTGTGGACAAACCAAATAAATGGTTATAGTCCTCTTATGTCCCCCTTGTTGGGACCAGAATGTACCCTTAGGAATGTGGCATATGCATCTTGGAGTCGAGCTGATTTGTGGCCTCCTTCTCTTGTAAAAAACCCTTCTTTTTTCTTTTTCACCTTTGAATACAGCTTATCGCAATTACCTTTTAAAAAAGGAATTTAAACCTGAGAATAATAAGAAATAATAAACAAGGACGCTAAGGGTACTAAAGGTGGTATTATACTTTGTATGTTATACTTTATGCTGGAAGAGATGCATAAAAGGGTTGAAGGCTTAATTAAATCAAGAAAGACAAGCAACCAAGAGGCAGAAAAGAGGAAGAGGCCCGAGGGGTGCGGGCCCCGGCCCCTGGGGGGGGGGAACTAGGCTCGGACTCTCGGAGCAGTGATAGGTACACTGGTGAACACAGGCGTGACAAGTGATAAAACTATATATACATAATAAAGAGAGGAGTCCGGAGGCAGGGGAGACACTACAGAGAGAGAGAGAGAGAGAGAGAGAGAGAGAGAGAGAAGGGGGGGAACTTGGAAGGATAGGAAATGATGAAAGGCACAGGGTTTTACAGCTAGCAACGGATACATTGGGGGGGGGGGGGGGGGGGGCGCGGGGCTCTCTCTCTCTCTGTGGCTTGTGACTAAGTGTCTTTGCTTCTCTGTCTGATCCATCCACCCATACATTCATTGTTCACGCACGCAGAGGTTAGGGTAGGCAGCCATGCCTCGCCTGCTGCTGCTGTGCGTGGCGCTGGCGTTGTTAGCGAGGCAGAGCGGGGGGCTGGTGGACCCGGAGCAAAACATAACGGTGATACTGGGGCGCATGCCGGGCTTCTCGCTCTTCAACCGCCTGCTGTCGTCGACTTCGGTGGCGGCCGAGATCAACGCGCGGTCGTCCGTCACGGTCCTGGCCCCCAACGATAGCGCGGTGGAGCCGCTCCTGGGCGGGTACAACGGCGGAGGCATCCCTGCCCAACAGATCTCCGACACCCTCCGCTACCATGTCCTCCTCGAGTACATGGACCTCCCGGACATGCGCGCCCGCCCGCCCACCCAGCCCGTCACCACCCTTTACCAGACCACCGGCCGCGCCGCCGGGCAGCTCGGTTGGGTCTCCCTCACCCCCCTGCCCGCGGACCACGTCGGCGTGGGCCTGCCTTTCCCGCACGCCCCGCCCAACGTCACCGTCGTTGCCACGTTGGCGCTCTACCCTTACAACATCAGTGTTCTTCAAGTGGACAGGGTCCTGGTCCCGCCCCAGCTGGCGGCCTCCCCGCCGCCGCCCTACCCGCAGATCAACATCACCGACGCGCTCGTCCGAGCCGGCAGGTTCGGCACCTTCGTGGCATTCCTGCAGGCGACGCAGGTGGACCAGACGTTCCAGGACAGCGAGAGCAAGGAAGGCATCACCATCTTCGCCCCTGTCGACGACGCCTTCGCTGAGCTGGCGTCCTCGACCCTGCAGAAGCTGACAGCTCAGCAGAAGATCCTGATTATGGAATACCACGCCCTCAACGCCTACTACGCCCTCGGGACGCTCAAGGAGTTCAAGAACCCTGTCGCCCCCACCGTCGCCACGTCCGACCCCCACAGCGGCGGTGCCGGCCAGTTCACCGTTAATGTCACCAGCGTCGACGGCGTCTTCACCATCTACACCGGCTTCGTCGCGGCGCCGGTCGTGGCCACCGTCATGGAGGACAAGCCCGTCTCCATCTTCGTCATCGAGAAGGTCCTTCTCCCCAAGGCCTACTTCACCGCCAGAGATGATGCCGGCGCGAAGCCGCCTAGGTCTTCCTCCGCCCGCCTGACGCCACCGCCCCCTCTCTCACAGGTGTCCCCGCCACTCGACGTCACTGCGCCGCCACCGTACAGCTCTCCGCCATCTCAATTAGCGGAGCCGCCAAATATGGCGGCGGCTCCAGGCCTACCGTCTGCTGCTCCGTCTCGCTCCCCGCTCGCCGCCAGCTCCGACTCGTCAGCACTCTGCAGGGGCACACGCATGGCCGAGCTCGTGCCGGTCTTTCTCCTCTTCTTTTTGTCCGTGTGAGAGAGACCCCCGTGGGGGGGGGGGGGGGGGGTCCACCGTCCCTTCTCTTCTCTCTCTGTGTCATGGGTCCCGAAAAAAGGATAAAATATTATTTTGGCGACAATTCTTTCCTCAAAGCAGAATAATTCTTTTTTCAAAAACATGGGAATGTATATTTCATCCATTGACAAAGAAAAGGGAAGGAAGCACAACAAGAGATATATATACATATATATATATGTGTGTGTGTGCCAGCTAGCTGCTTTTGGCAGAGGGACTGACAGAGGCTGCTTCTTGTCAGTGCCAGACAAGCAAAACGCTTTGTCCATGGTAGTGGATTTGCTTTGACTGTTTTTCTGCGTGTGAAGCAAGATGCTGGAAGAAGGGGAAAACCAAAGATCTGCATGAGGGCTTGTTGATGATGATGATGATGATGATGATGAGGATGGGAGTGTGTCCCTCTCTCCTCTGGGGGGTGTCCAGGGCACCAACCCTTTTTTGGTAAAACCTTGACAAATCCACAACTTTCGCGTCCAAATAAAAACGACATTTCCACTTTTGTGCTGCGGCAGCGTGCTTGCTTTGGAGACGCAAAAAGGAGTTGGATATTGGCAAATGCAATCAATTCATTTCATCCACTGCAATTCCCGTTTCAGTATCGCAGTTCTTCTTGCAGGCTGTCGGGCTTATTTAAAAGTAGGCTTTATTTTATTTTAAAATGAGCAAAAGCTTATTTAAAAGTAGGCTTATTTTATTTTAAAATGAGCAAAGTGACCATTATGTTCCCAATCTTGTAAGTTGTGGCATCCTTGCTTCTTTATTCTTGCCTCTAGATTTGATGCAATAACATATTGTGGGTTAGGAATTTCTCTGTCCTCATGAAGCTCATCGGCGCCTTAGTATTTATCTACTCTTTCGTAATGCCTAGTTAAACATTATACACAAAAAAATGCCTAGTTAATCATTATCACAATAAAAATGCCTACACTGCTTCGAAAGTGCTTTAGAAGCCTTGCATAGCATTGGAGTCTTAAGAAACAAATGCTTAAGCTCTTACATTTTGTTGTTAATCTATCCCTTCAAAATTGTGAGGATCTCCCTATGATGTAGCCATGAACCCTAAGTTTGGCTCCAATGGCTCTTTTCATTGGTCAATGCAAATTGAGGTCACTACTTTCCCACTACGAGTTTGCCTTTTCCCACTTTCCCACTATGAGTTTGCGAGGCCAAAAGTGTGGATTTTCTTGAAACTATCCCCTTCCTATAATGAGTTTGTGAAGGAATTTGTTTCTTTTTTGAAACTATCAAAAATCATGAAACAAGCTAGATAGCCTCACCCTCATCACCTACAAGAACATGTCATACATGTTAGCCATTTAACTCATCATCCTTGTTACTTAACGGCATGGAAAGGTGCTTCTAAACTTTGTGTTGTATGTTTCAAACTTTAATGCCTTTATCATGTCCCTTTTAAAACACAATCATAGGAAAGCCCTCTTAAGACTACTACCAAAACCCTCCACCCCCCTAGATAGGGAGGGTGGGAATAACAAAGATTTTGGTAGCAATATTTTTAGTATAAAAATGATTTGTATTTGCACTTGTATAGGCCATAGTTCGAGTGCACATGTTTGTAAATTTGGTGATCTAACTATAGTTTGTTTTGAAAGTCTTAAACCTCAACTCATTGGTCTTCTCCATTATCATGCATGACAAAGGTTCACCACTGTGGTGGCTTTTTTCTTTTTTTTCAAAGCTTGATATTGTAACCCCATTTTGTTGACTAAACATTCAAACCCTAATATTGGCCTTTTTACCCTATTTTATGATATGTGGGCAAAAACATGATAACAAAGCATTACAATGAATGGCCTTTCATGCATGTAATTACTTGAAGCTCACGATTGCTTGTATACTTTCTTTACCAAAACACTAATATATGTGCAAAGCAAATTGCTAGACATAGATAGTCAACTAGGTTTACATCTGAAAATCAAGTTAGCTTCATGCCCAAAGATTGAGCATGTATTGGTCAGAAATTGCACAATACTTGGGTTGCAAGAGGCCCACACCCTTAACAATGTCTCTAACATCTTGTATGAGAAATGTGCCAATTTTAAACATTGTGTGCCCTCTTATGTTATTCTCTAGAGCGAGCAAAGAATATGATCACAACTAAATAAATTAGTACAACTTTATTTTTTGAATTTTCCATCAAAATAGAATTGGTATTTTTCAAATGCTAGCTTGTACGAGAAGCCAACATTGTGGCTATTTGGATTCTCTACAAAATACACATACTATGTGCATGAAGCTTACAAAAGTCATTTTAAGGAAACATAATCAACATAATATACTTGATTTAAAATGTTACAAAAACTAATTATTCGAAGATTGCACATCTTCACAACTATCATATGTTCCTAAACAAATCGCTTGAAAGAGTTAATTAACCTAAAACTTCTCTTTAAAATACAAGCCATATATATTCCCATTAACATAGAGTGGAATAATAGAAATCTGTTAACATCTTCAACTATGTCTATTTAGTGATCAATTTGATGAATCCCTAACCATTTTGTAGATAATAGATTTTCAATTGGAAGTTCCTTTTTTTTTCTTTTTCCAATGAGAAAACTTCAATTTTATCATTCTTGCCATGTAGATACAATCGATAAACTCATCTTTTTCTTTTTTTGAATACAAATGGCAAAATTATCTAGACACAATGTTTTTTCTTCTACCATCTAAACTAATTTGGTAAATTCATATATTTCCTTTCTTTAATGTTAATGGTATATATGTTATCATATGTGAAATTCAAACAATGTACACCATCGGTTTAGCAATGCATCAAGGCTAGAGCTTGGACACTACACTTAGCTTTTTACAAAGAGCCTAAACATCCAATGGCAAGGCGTGAGTTTTCTTAGTTCACTTTATCCATTCAAGTCCCAAAGTCCTAAGTCCAAAGGCCATACAATTCCTACATTTTAAAATAAACCTCAAAGGTAAGTCTTAAGTAGGTTAGTGAGCTTCAAAATTTGCCCATCTAGCCCACATATATCACCAAAAAGGGCCATTCTCGTGTTAACTAAATCTTGTAGGTTGCTTGATTTAAGTTAGAGTTTGACCTTCTCCCAAAGTTGTTCATTTAGAAAACCTTATTTTCAATCTATGCCTAATCTTTTAAAATATCTATTTATTTTTGCCTAGGAGTATATAGAAATGAGGGTAATAGCACATTTTCAATAAATAGCATGCAAATATTAGGTCATAGTATATACTTATTTGCATCCTACAACATGCATAAATGAAGATAATATGACATATCTAAAGTAGCTCTTTCAATTTCAACTTTGTTATAGCAAATAGAATACCGCTAGATCTATTATGAACTTAGCTTGATGAAATGCCAATATTATAGCTTCTTGTGCCTAAATACTTCCCGCTATTCCAATGTCGTGTGAAGCATATATAGTTATAATCTATCCTCCACTAGGTTTGATCAATTAGGTGTAGATATGTCCTACAAAAAATCTATCCAAAATATAAGAAGAGGACTGTTATTAATTAGGTGTCAACATGTCCTCTAGCACATCGATTCTATATTGCAACTTTGTGAGGTAGAAAAATTTTGTGTCTACTTCAAATACATTGTAGACTCTTGAGACTAGTTGAACCTTCTAAAAAGCTTCTCAAAATTTTCCCAAGAGCTTTTATTGAATGGTAGGATAGAACCAATGAAATTTATTGAAGAAGTGAGTATAGACTTCATGGTCACCATTTTCCCACCAAAGGTGAGATGGGTCCTTTGCCACTTGGATACCTTCCTTTTAGCCTTGAAATAAAGCCATTAAAATTGTTGTCACTGTGAGATCTTCAATCTTATTAGGGCGCACCCTAAGGATTTAAAGATCTCATTTGTCATGATTACCCTCACATAAGATAAGATCCATTGTTGAGGTTCATCCCAACTTAGTAGGGCTAACTCAGTCTTTCAAGTACTAATTTTGGATGCTAAAAGTAGAGCAAACTCATCTTAGATTTGTAACAACCTTTCTGTTTAGCTTCTCTCAATCTTGACAATGCTAACATTGTTGTCCATAAAGAATTTTGTAGCAAACTATTGAGCTCCCAACATGGGTAGTCCTTTGTGGTTCAAGTAGTGATCTTTTTGTCCATTTCCTGATAAGGGGGTTAGTAATTAAGGAGGACAACTGTGGGGCAAGGAGATATCCTTGTTTGATTGATCATCTTAGAGGGAAATTAGAGGAAATAAGCCCATTGACGCCAACCAAGGCAGTGATTGTTAACCAGTAGACGAACAAGGTGGAAAATCTAGAAAAGCTAAAGCAGAAGGACAAAGGCCAAGGGAAAGTGAAATGGAAGAGAAAGGCACACAAGGAAAAGCGCAAGTCAATACTTTTGTAAAAGAGCGCAAGTGCATCATGATTTAATTTAAGGAGTGTCGGGCTCTCACCCGTGCAATTTGTAAAGGTAGATGTGCGGTAGGAAGAAAGCTAGGAGGACAATGGGAAAAAGGGCCTAGGCCATGGCCGGCCATGTAAAAAAGGGGATAAGGGATGACCGCCCAAAAGGGATTTAGGGTTTTGTATATAGAGTTGAAAAGTGAATGAGAAGCTCATTCTTGTGTGTGGCCAAAAGTGGGTCTCCTCTTCTTCTTCTTCTTCTTCTTGCTTGCTTGAGCTTGTGCTTGAGAGAGGGAGTGTGAGGGTGAGGAACCGGGGAGGAGAAGCTCTCCGTCTTCCCCTCTCTTCTTCTCTTCTCTTCTCTTCTCTTGTCTTGCTCGTGGCCATGGAGCTTAGAGCGTGGAGCTTGAGGATGGAGCTTGCTTGAAGCTTGCACTTGGATCGTGGAGCTACCGAAGTGCGCGGGAGAGGAGGTAACTCATTTCGGCATCAAGGTAAGCTCACTACACCCGTAGATATGGATGGCGCGTCGGCTATGTGAGAGGTAGCCATTAGAGCTCGGCTTGGAACGCTTGAAACAATAAGCGGTCCGTGGGTCTTGGCTTGCCGGGACCAACGGATTCAAGCCTTGAGCGCTTGCACGCTTCGAATCGAGCATCGAAGTAGGGTTTTCCCCGAACCGGTGCTTGAGGTAGATAGGTAGGAAGCGAGGGAGTTTGAAGAGGTATTAAATCTCCTTAGCAAGTAGGTTTTTGTTGTTTTGGACTTGGGAAAGCATGATGGAGTAGTGTAGGTATTTTTCTTATAATTTTTTCTTGCATTTAGGAAGGGTAGGAGCAAAACATTGAAGCAAACAGTAGGGTTTTCTGTTGTTGTATAATAGGCTGAAACTGGGAAAAGAAGGGCAAGAAATAAAATTTTGGGTTAAATGTTAGTAAGGGAAGCAATCTTGAGGTGAGTGCAGGCCTGGACAGGGTGATAAGGGGCCAAGAGTGGCAAGAAATGCCACATTGTGCATTGCAGGTTTCAGGAGAGCAGGAGAGAGGAAAAAAGCTTCGTTGAGTGGATCCGCTTCGATCTTACCATTCGAGAGATATTTGCCCAGGCCCAGGTAATTCTACACCTTCCCCTACATGAGTGGGTTGGATTTGGAGCTGCTCAACCAAGGGGAAGGCCTCCAATGCTCGGCGCGGTGAATTTCGTAAAGTCCGGTGAAAAAATGCGCTACACTCGGCATGTCCGAGTGAGAGCGATCTTGGGCCGAGTCCCAGAATCGGCCCTTGGACCGCTCGAAAATTCGGCCCTTGGCCCTACCGACTCGGCCCACTCAACTTGGACATCCACCGCTCGGCCCGTCCGAATTAAGTATTCGGACCAACTTTGAAATTCGACCCTCGATCCTGCCAACTCGAACACCCACTGCTCGGCCCGTCAAATTAAGTATTCGAACCAACTTTGAAATTCGGCCCTTGGCCCTGCCGACTGGGCCCACTCAACTCGGACATCCACCGCTCGGCCCGTTTGAATTAAGTATTCGGACCAACTTTGAAATTCCGCCCTCGGTCCTGCTGACTCGGCCCACTTGACTCGGCCCTCGGTCCACTCGGCCACTCGGCCCTCGGACAACTAGACTCGGACTGGCTGAATATGACATTCGGACCAGTTACATTCGGCCCTTTCTACTCGGCCCTTGGACAGGCTGAATCGGGCATTCGGCCCCTGCAATTCGAACCAGTGAGGCCGAATTTGAATTTTTTCACATTTTTGCTTATAGACCCTGAAACTTACCGAGAGACCATATAGAGCTGAAACCACCTCATGGATCGATCACTGGGCTGAAATCTAGAAGCAAGTAGTTCAAAATTGTTTATAGACGGGCCTTCAAATCACATATGGCATTTACCGTAACGGCCCCGTGGGCCGGGGGGGACTGCCCCCCCTCCCCCCCCCCCCCCCCCCCCCCGGGACTCCCGCAGAGGGGGCTCCCTCCGCACCTCCCCCGAATAGGTTGAAGAGAAAAAGCATGCTGTGACAGGTCCTCCAAAATAGACCCTAGTGTAGCAATGGCTCTACATGAGCATGGATTCTCACTTGCAAAAGAGCAAGCAAAATCCTGTACCCGAACAGAGACAAACAGAGACCCTAGAACCTCAATGGGCCAATCTAGCCAACAAGGGCAAAAAGCCACACTGCAAAAACACGTACGTGTTGCATTCAGAATGCATCTAGTCAAAGTGGAAAGCAACAACATTAAGCTACAATAGCGAGAATGACTAGATATGACAGTCCTAATGATAGATGCTCCTTGAATAGCACTGCACTGATGATCCAAGACATCAGTGGAGAATCCACATCTGGTCGTGTAGTTGGGAACTCAAGGGCATTTGTTAGAAGGCTTAAATTTACAAGCCAAGACCCGGAAGATGAAGACATAGTACCACTTGCTTATCTTAGGGTCAAACTCACCGCGAAAAGAGAGCATATCATCGATGCTCTGATTGATGAAGGAGCGGATTTTAATATCTTGACCTATGGATCATGGACCCTACTAGGCCAACCAGAGCTCACACCGACTAATGCAACTCTTAGCCCTTATGAGGGACACCCACAAGCACTCATAGGGAAGTGCAAAATCCTTGCGACAATTGAAACTGAAAGCTTGCCTATCCTATTTCATGTTCCTCCAAATAGCGCTAATTACGGGAAGGAAACCCTCCTAGGAAAACCCTTCAAAAGGGCGACCAAGTGTGAGGCCGACTATGTAGCACAGAGGATACACCTAACACTATCGGGAGTGAGGATGGTCACAACCTTTAGCAAGGGTGACCTCATTAAACCTCGAGGGAAAGGCAAGGAAGGTGCTAACATAACAGTCAAGTCTACTAACGAGAGCAAGGACTTGTTGGAAGAGTTGATGCAAGCGTAGGTTGAACAACGAGAACCAGTGATGAGTGAGGCCATGTCTAAAATAAGAAGGTCAGGAGACAATGCCAAGGATGGGCTTTGGACTTACAAATATCATAGAAGATCCCAAAAGAAGCCCAAGCCTTATAGACGAAGGCATCGATGGAGGGTCAATACAACGCCGAGATGGATATCCAAAGCGTTGCTACGTGCTCAAGGGTATTATGCAGGTAACCGATGGATTTGGGTACCAAAACCCCCTGCTAAACCACCTCCATCAGCTGAAGGCCAGATTGCATCAAAAGCAATGAAGCACAGGAGGAAATCTAAGAGAAACTCTAGGCCTCGAGGTAAGAAACCAAACATGAGTGTTTGAAAGAAAGAGCCTCAGCCTAGCATGCTTAATAAGTAGATGTCATATGTAACCATTGAGCACGCACAAAGACCACTAGTGCTCAAGGAGCTTTTGACTTCCCAAGAGGATAATGAACACAAAAGGCACAACGCTACTTGTGAGAAGGCTGATTGCTCAACAAAGCAAATGGCACAATCGTCTAATAGCCTCGAGCAAATCATTCAGCCAGTGCCAAGTCCACCTAAGAGTCCTAGATCTCCTACACCCTCTTTTCCCAAACGGACACAGGAAGCACAACAGCAGTCGTCAAGGGCGGCTGCTCAATCCCAATCTCTATCTCCACCTAAGCTTCCAAATTTCCAAGAGGGGACATGAAACCATCCGTAGCTCTCGGCCCAAGGATATGCCTATGCAATCTAATGTGACTAGCTCAACTCATGCTCGATCTACACAAGTGAATGCTCAAAGGGCAACAAAAGACACGACCACTTCCGATCGCCCTAGGGACTTGACACCGCAATCCACCAACAGTAGCCAGCCCACTGGACTAGCCGCTACTACTTCCAATCAGGGATCACAGCAGTCATAGCCCTTGGCCATGACAACACCCCTTGCGGATCATGTCCTTAGCAGTACACCCATGGAGGAGGTGCCGCAACCAATATCCTTGACAACTCCAGCACTTCCAAAGCACCTAAAGCCTACACTTGAGGAGAAACCTCTCAAAGATGTGACCAAGGAGATGGCGCATCTGACCAATCAACCTAGCAAGACTCTCCAGCAGGATGCAACTATGTCCCATGAGGACACACCAGAGAAGGGGAAAGCTGAGGCCCAACCAAGCACATCAACGGCTCACCTAGTTCAGAGTCTTGAGTCGTTAAGTTATGCACCTTCATTGACCAAGAAAAAGAGGAGAAAACAGCAAAAACAACAGGGGTTACAGGTGGTTGTGGACCCCAAGAACATTGAGACTAAGAGCGTTGGAGAGCTGAGGAATAAAGCATCGAGTCCATCCACCAATGAACCCATTGAGTTCTCTCCTAATAGCGGTAAAACCTTAGACACATCCGTGTGCTCTGAAAAATCAAAGCAGCCATTATCATCAATGGTTGCTTTCAACACTCAATCCACCGAAAATAAAACTCGCATTGACCAATCAAGAGTGGATACCATGCTGTCACAACAAGGTGACAAATTTATACCAACCACATCCAAGGAGAACCATGATGCAATAACAAAGCCTCAGGAGAAACATGGAAACCCCGACAGCAAAAGCAATCCTAGCATTGACCAATCTTGCTCATCTAGGCATGAGCCCCCAGCTATGCTAAAGCCTAGGCAAACTCCTAGAACCTTGCATGAGATAGCAACCGAGCAAGCCCTCGTTGAACATAGGAGTATCGCAGAATGCTTAACTGAGTTGGATGCTAAAATCAAAGTGTTCGCACGTGTCTACGTCCTTGCGGACATGGACATATTCCCTAAGGAGCAGCTTGGAGAATACTTGCCATTTTCCCTATCCTGGGAAGAGCAAGAACATCTTAACGAGCACTATGACAGGCTCCTACATGAACGTATGCAACTCATCTCTGACGAGGAAGCCGGCGAATTACGCTTAATTGTAGCATTCAACGGTGTGCTCTACCAACCAAATCTCTTAGAGATAGAGCAACTAAAGAGACAATCGGAGGGTCAAAGTCAATTTACGTGTTGTAATGGCCGAACTAGGAGCCCAAATCATGATAGTCTCAAAAGAGTGATTGGCCAAATGGTGGTCTCAAAGAGACCCAACCTATGTGGCGCCAACTTCCTTTCGAGTGCTAACTGCCATTCGGGTTACTGACTTAGCTGGAACTAGCCAAGAGAACTCTCTAGCTTATAAGGTTCTCATTGAGGAGGAGCTACATGTTGCAAGTAGACTCGGACAAGGTACCATGATACTTGACGTTGCAAAATACCTGATGTTATTAAGAAGGCTACCACGAGTACTAGATGCATGTGCCACACTCCAGTACAGTCCCGAATTCTACAATTGGTTTTTATCATCGTGGTAAATATGTATATAAATAAACAATGACTTTTGTGACCTTGTATAGATAAGATCAACACACACAAGCAATAATAGTCAAGCACAGGAAGAAGAGTTGGGTTTGACAGGCTGAGCTCCTCAAGTCCTCCTCTCACCACACATTGAGAAGTTGTGTGACCATTCCCGCCTACAGGAGGAGGGCATGCAACCCTCATTATCGCCATACGAAGCCATGACCAACATCTCTAATGGTGTAGATGGGGCACCGTCCCTTTCTATACACCTTTCCCCTTTTTCGGTTTATCCTTCGAGGGATGAGCCCTACTCCACTCCATGACAACCACTCCATGCAACTTAGCATAAATCAAGATCTGCTAATGGCTGGAGGCAAAACGAACATCATCATGGGGGCCTTCCCTCTACAACGAACACTGCATGCCTCACCTCTCCTCTCCTCATCATATGTGCTTGATAACCCATTGTATAATCCCTTCCATGCAAATAGTTTTATCCTGCCTCAAGGCCTAATCCTTGGTTCGCATTTTGCAGGTCCCCCTATGGTAGCCGACATGGAGCACCCAGTGCAGCTGGCTTGCAAGGACGCTATCTGCCGTCGAAGGGAGCATGCAGTACAACCTCCTCCACCAGAACGCTACGTACCTACCCTTAAAAGGTACGCAAAGAAATGAGACCCTAAACGACACCGCCCACGACGTAGGCCGAAAACCCCCCAAGCCAAGAGGACAAGAGCTCAAGGGAGCACACATGGCGTGGCAACACCGATCGTGCGGGTCCCCAATAGACACGCGGGCACCAGATGCTCGAAAGAGGAGAGGACAACTCGGGACAAGCAAGAATTTCACGCATTTTTTAAAAGCATTCTGAAAACAATTGTGGCCAGGGACTACACCATCCAGGTCCCAGCTGACATCTTTCCTGCCCAACCTCACAGGAGTCCCGCACTAGCAGAACCTCAGTCGCCCCCGACCACCCCAACTCGCCCCGTCTCGTACAAATAGAGTAGCCCTATGTTGTATAAAAGGCTTATCAAATGCTACCTGGCCATGACTTTTTGTCTTTAAAGGGTTAATGGCTGACATGTTCCCCAATTGTACAAACTTTTTATATTTCCGTTTAATATATTTCACATCTTTAGCAAAAGAAAAAGCTAATCAAGCGCGGGTGATAAGTGTCTAAGTCAACACCATGAAATTCAGATAAGTGATGTCTCCTTGAATTGCACTGGTTTATTATAGTTCCGGCATATGCCGTGCATGTACTCTCATGAAGTGACAAGTGGATGCAGAATGACGCAAGTCTTTTTGCGAAAGTGTTCAATGCCCAAGTCACCACAAGACCACTGACCCCACAAAGAGCCGTGACAAAGCCACGCTGTCGAAAGCAAAAATCACCCTTGCCAACCACCCACATCGCATGGCCCAAAGCATAGTCATGGGCTACGCTCTCTTTCTGGGTCAAGCTCTACATTTGGCTCACGACAGTTGTTACCTCAATTGTACCAACATTGCGTGTCGCAAAGAGGTTTGCAAAATCTCAAGTATATCTCCCCATCTCAACAACTGGTTCTCTAACAATGAGGCTAGGGTATAATCATCGCTGTAATACCCACTTCCTGAGCCTTCGAAGCTTGACATTTCCCAACCCATGGAAAGGCAGATAGCCTCAACATATTGCAATGGTTGTACTCAAGCAAGTCAAAAAAAAAAAAAAGAGAGAGAAGAAGAAGAAAGAAAGAAAGAAAGAAAGATAAAAGAACAAGGAAAGGAAACAAAAAAGAAAACGGAAACGGAAAAAAGAAAAGAAAAGAAAAAATACCGAGCAGCCACGATCACAGCACAGCACCTAGGGGTCCTCAAATTAGATACGTCCAGTGACCTTGGTCGGCTGGCTCTGTCCCTAATCCCCTAGCCCTTTAACATCACCCACAATTGTTCAGGGCACATCAAGGGTAAGACGTACCTAGGGAGCTTGTCTCGCCTATGGTTAGACCTGTCACCATGATCCATTCGCACGATTCCCTCTTGCACTCTGCCTTAATACCATTACAATCAATTTTGGTAAGCATCGCACGAATGGCCATGAAAAGTACACCGTCCTCATCAAGCAAGTCCCATAGCTCCCAGCTACCGAAAGTGCGGTGTCCCTGTGTTCAATTATGCTACGTCGTGCAATCACAATGCAAAGGATGTCTCATACACCTTCACGTGTACTTCTTCTCAACATGGACAACTTTGCTTCATCCACACATTGTTATGAGAAACTAGCACGCGGTCTTCTAACTACGTAATATCTAAGTATGCACGAGCACTCATATAATATCTGCACCGAAATATATACACAGTTTGGGTCCTCAAGTGCAGGACAATACTCTCAGCTTGTTTAGAGTTCGACTTGTCTCCCAAACTAATTGAACTATGTCTTATGCACGATAGAGAAGACTAGCACTACCCCTATGGAGAGACCACCTATGAGAGGTTTTCAATTGCAGGTATTGGAGACTCCAACAATAGTGTCGTTCGCTCTTCATCGACACCCAACTCTGAATTCTTATCCTTTATCATCCTACAAGCCTGCCAAGAATCGTCATGTGCCGAATCCCCAACAAAGAACAGCCCTACCACCAACTCCAACAACCCTACCACTAGCCACCTAGGCCACCAACGTGCCTCCAACGACCTTCCTCCACACCACCACCAACACTCCTCCACGGCAGCCACCAATGTCCCTTCCACCCACGTCTTCAGTGCATGCCAAAGGCTACTACCTACGACGGTGAGTGCCATGGGACTGACACTCTTCTAGGAGGGGGATAATGTTAACCGTTAGACGAACAAGGTGGAAAATCTAGAAAAGCTAAAGCAAAAGGACAAAGGCCAAGGCAAAGTGAAACGGAAGACAAAGGCGCACAAGGAAAAGTGCAAGTCAAAACTTTTGTAAAAGAGCGCAAGCGCATCATGATTTAATTTAAGGAGTGTCGGGCGCCATGCAATTTGTAAAGGTAGATGGGTGGTACGAAGGAAGCTAGGAGGACAATGGAAAAAATGAACTAGGCCATGGCCAGCCATGGAAAAAAGGGGATTAGGGGATGACTGCCCAAAAGGGATTTAGGGTTTTATATATAAAATCGAAAAGTGAATGTGTGGGAGCTTTCGCTCAACTGCCAAGACCCACGGACCGCTTATTGTTTCAAGCGTTCCAAGCCGAGCACTAATGGCTACCTCTCACATAACCAACACGCCATCCATATCTACGGGTGTAGTGAGCTTACCTCTATGCCGTTCGAGTTACCTCCTCTCCCGCGCAATCCGATAGCTCCACGATCCAAGTGCAAGCTTCAAGCAAGCTCGATCCTCCCGCTCCAAGCTCCAAGCTCCATTGCCGCAAGCAAGACAAGAGAAGATAAGAGAAGAGAAGAAGAGAGGAGAAGATGGAGAGCTTCTCCACCCCAAGGTCCCTCACCCTCACACACTCACTCCCTCACACTCTCACACTCCTTCTCTCAAGCTCCAGCTCAAGCAAGCAAGAAGAAGAAGAAGAAGAGAGCTACTTTTGGCCACACATAAGAATGAGCTTCTCATTCACTTTTCAACTTTATATACAAAACCCTAAATCCCTTTTGGGCGGTCATCCCCTTTTCCCCTTTTTTACATGGCCGGCCGTAGCCTAGGCCCTTTTTTCCATTGTCCTTCTATCTTCCTAGCTTCCTTTCCACCGCCCGTCTACATTTACAAATTGCACGGGTGAGAGCCCGGCGCTCTTTGAATTAAACCATGATGCGTTTGCGCTCTTTTACAAAAGTTTGGACTTGTGCTTTTCCTTGTGCGCCTTTGTCTTCCGTTCCTCTTTGCCTTGGCCTTTGTCTTTGTCTTCTGCTTTAGCTTTTCCGGATTTTCTGCCTTTGTTCATTTGACGGTTAACATTCCCCCCTCCTAGACGAGTGCCAGTCCCATGGCACTCACCGTTGTAGGTAGCAAGCGTTTAGCATGCACCGAAGACGTGGGTGGCAAGGACGCCTGTGGTTGCCATAGCGGAGTGTTGGTAGTGGTGGGAAGGAAGGTCATTGGGGGCACATTGGTGGGTTGAGTGGTAGGTGGTAGGGCAATGGGAGTTGGTGGTAGGGTTGTTCTTTGGGGGGGTTGCACTGATGGAGTACAAGTGGCTGTTTGTTGGGGATTTTGTACATTCTAATTTTTGGCAGGCTTACAAGGTGATAAGGATAGGAATTTAGAGTTGAGTGTTGATGAAGACCGAACGACACCTTCGTTGGACTCTTCAATACCTGCAATTGAAAAGCTCTCATGTGGTCTCTCCCTAAGGGGTAGTGCTAGTCTTTTCATCATGCACAATACATATTTTGATTAGTTTGGAAGACAGGTCGAACTCTAAGCAAGCTGAGAGTATTGTCCTGCACTTGAGGACCCAAACTGTGTATATACTTCAGTGCAGATATTATGCAAGTGCTCGTGCATACTTAGATATTACGTAGTTAGACGACCGCAGGCTAGTTTCTCGTAACAATGTGTTGATGAAGCAAAGTTGTCCATCTTGAGAAGAAGTACACGTGGAGGTATATGAGACATCCTTTGCATTGTGACTGCACGACGTAGCATAATTGAATACAGGGACACCGCACTTTCGATAGCTGGAAGCTATTGGACGTGCTTGATGAGGACAGTGTACATTTCATGGCCAATCGTGCGGTGCTTACCACAATGGATTGCAATGGTAGTAAGGCAGAGTGTAAGAGGGAATTGTGCAAGTGGGTCAGGGTGACAGGTCTAACCAGAGGCGAGACAATTGTGGGTGATGCTAAAGGGCTAGGGGACTAGGGACGGAGCCAGTCGATCAAGGTTACTGGAAGTACCTAATTTGAGGACCCCTAGGTGCTTTTTTTTTTAGTACAACCATTGCAATATGTTGAGGCTATCAGCCTTTCAGTGGGTTGGAAGATGTCAAGCTTCGAAGGCGCAAGAAATGGATATTACAGTGATGATTGTGCCCTAGCCTCGTTATTAGAGAAGTAGTTGTTGAGATGGGGGGATACACTTGAGATATTGCAAACCTCCTTGCGATAGACGCGATGTTGGTACAATTGAGGTAATGACTGTCGTGAGCCAACTATAGAGCTTGACCCAGAAAGAGAGCGTAGCCCATGAATATGCTTTGGGCCATGCAATGTGGGTGGTCGGCGAGGGTGGTTTTTACTTTCGGCAACGTGGCTTTGTCACGGCTCTTTGTGGGGCCAATGGTCTAGCGGTGAGATCAGGCATTGAACACTTTCGCACAAGGACCTGTATTAACCTGCATCCATTGGTCACTTTGTGAGAGTATATGCTTGCTTGTGTTAAGTGCATCGAACAAATGCAATCCTGATAAGACATAATTTTTCAGAATTCTATGATGTCTATTGGGATGCCTATTTCATTGCTTGTTAAGGTCGCATACCTTAAAGAGAAGTAACGAGAATATGTACAAGTGGGGATCTTGCCCCTTTACGCATCAAAAAACAAAGTGTTTTGGCATGCTGACTTGTCAAGCTACTCGTACATCATAGGGATTTAGTCGATAGGTACGAGGCAGGGTGAGTTCGGTAGGCTAGGCGACCGGGGCGGTGCTAGTGCGGGGTTCCCGTGAGGCTGGGCAGGGAACATGTCGGCTGGGACATGAATGATGTAGTCCCGGGCCGCTACCGTTTTCAGAATGTCTTTAAACAATTCATTAAATTCTGCCCTATCCCTGGCCGTTTTGTCACTTCGTGAGCACCTGGTGCCTGAGCGTGCATTGGGGGTTTGTGCAACTGGCATAGCCACATTTTGTGTGCCTCCTGAAGTGTCCGCTCCCCTGGCCCGCGGATTCTGCGGCCTTCGTCCGGGGCGGTGTCGCTTGGGGCAGCGTTTCTTGGCGTACCTTTTAAGAGTGGGCACGTAGCGCCCTGGCAGAGGGGCGTGTGCTGCATGTTTCCGTCGGCTGCGGAGAGCGTCCTTGCAAGCTAGCTGCCCTTGGTTTTCCATGTTTTCCTTGCAGGGGGCCTGTAAGATACGAATCAAGGATTAGGATTTGTCACATGATAAGACCATTCATATGCAAGGGATTATAGTGCAGATTATCAAGCGCATAGGACGAGCAGGGGAGGGGTGGGGCATGCGGTGCTTGTTGTAGAAGGATGGCCCCCGTGATGTATATTTAGCCTCCTGTCATTAGCAGATCTTCGTTCACGCCGAGTTACCTCGGCTGGCAGTCATGGATTTAGGGAGGGCTCCTCCTTGGAAGGATAGACCGAAAAGGAAAGAAGGTGTATAGAAAGGGACTATACCCTGTCTACACCATCAGAGTTGTTAGTCAAGGCTTCCTATGGCAGTAATGTGGGTTGCATGCCCTTCACTTGGAGGTGGGGATGGTCACATGGCTTTTAAATGCGTGATGAGAGGAGGACTTGAGAAGCTTAGCCTGTCAGACCCAACTCTTCTTCCTACGCTTGACTATCATTGCTTGTGTGTATTGATATTGTTTATACATGGTGACACAAAAATCAGTGTTTATTTATATACATATTTATGAATCCATGTCACTTCATGAGGATAAGAACCAATTGTAGAACTCAGGGTTGTACTGGAGCGTGGCACACGCATCTAGCACTCGTGGCAGCTTACTTAGTACCGATAGATATTTTGCCACATCGAGCAGCATGGAACCTTGTCCGAGTCTACTAGCAATGTGTAACTCCTCCTCTGTGAGAACCTTATCAATCAAAGGGCTCTCTAGGCTAGTTCCAGCTATGTCCGTATGCCAAATGCCAGTTAGCACTCGAAGGGAAGTTGGTGCCACATAGGTTGGGTCTCTTTGAGACCGCCATTTGGCCAATCACTCCTCAGAGACTGTCATGATCCGAGCCCCTAGTTCGGCCATTGCAACGCGGTTCTCACACCAACGCTGTTCAAATTGACTTCGGCCCTTTGTTAGTCGCTTTAGTTGCTCTATGTCTACGAGATTCGATCGGCAGAGCACTTCATTGAACGTGACAGTTAAGTGCAATTCGTCGGCTTCCTCGTCAGAGATGAGTCGCATGCGTTCATGCAGAAGCCTATCGTAGTGCTCATTAAGATGTTCTTGCTCCTCCCAGGATAGAGGGAAGGGCAAGTAATCTCCAAGCTTCTCCTTGGGGATTGTGCCCACGTCCGCAAGGACGTAGACTCGTGCGAACACCTTGAGCTTAGCATCCAACTCAGATAAGCATTCTGCGACACTTCTATGTTCAACGAGGGCTTGCTCGGTTTCCATCTCATGCAAGGTTCTAGGAATTTATCTAGGCTTTAGCCTAGCTGGGGGTTCAGGCCTAGATGAGCAAGATTGGTCAATGCTAGGATTGCTTATGCTCTCAGGGATTGTGCGCTTTTCCTGAGATTTTGCTGTTATTTTGTCATGATTCTTCTCGGACGTGACTGGTATAGATTTGTCACCCTGTTGTGACGACGTTGTATCCACTCTTGATTGATCGATGTGAGTTCTATTGTCGGTGGATTGAGTGTTGAAAGCAACTGTTGATGGCAACGGCTGCTTTGATTTTTCAGAGCATGCAGATGTGACTGAAGTTTCACCGCTATCAGGAGAGACATCAATGGGTTCGTTGGTGGATGGACTTGATGCTTTATTCCCTAGCTCTCCGTCACTCTTTGTCTCAATGCTCTTGGGGTCCACAACCACCTGTGATTATTGTTGTCTTCGTTGTTTTCTCCTCTTTTTCCTGGTCAGTGAAGGTGCATCGCTCAACGACTCAGGACCTTGGACTAGATCAACCATTGATGTGCTTGGTTGGGCCTCAGCATTCTCTTTCTCTAGTGTGTCCTTATGGGACATGGCCGTGGCCTGCTGAATAGCCTCGCTAGGTTGTGAGAGCACAACTACCTCCCTTTTCGGAGAGTCTAGCTTTTCGGCCAACTCCCTTGTGTTTAACTCCTCCAGCCTAGGCTTTAGGCACTTTGAAAGTGCTGGAGTTGTCGAGGGATTTGGTTGCGACACCCCCTCCACAGGTAAACTACTAAGGATACTTTCCACAAGGAGCATTGTCACAGCTAAGGGCTGTGACTGCTGTGATCCCTGATCGGAAGTAGTAGCAGCTAGTTTAGTGGGCTGGCTACCCTTGGTGGATTGCGGTGTCAAGTCCCTAGGGCGATCGGAAGTGGCCGTGTTTTTTGTTGCCCTTTGAGCACTCATCTATGTAGATGAGCATGAGTTGATCCACTCACATTAGGTTACTCATGCATATCCTTGGGTCGAGAGCTACAGATGGCGTCATGTCCCACCTCTTGGACATTTGGAAGCTTAGATGGAGATAGAGATTGGAATTGAGCAGTTTCCCTTAACAACCGCTGTTGTGCTTCCCATGTTCGTTTGGAAAAAGAGAATGTAGGAGATCTAGGGCTCTTAGGTGGACTTGGCACTGGCTGAATGATTTGCTCGAGGCTATTAGATGATTGTGCCATTTGATTTGTTGAGCGATCAGCCTTTTCTTGAACAATGTTGTGTCTATGATGCTTGTTCTCCCCTTGGGAAATCAAAGGCTCTTTGGGCACTAATGATTATTGTGCATGCTCAATGGCTACATATGACATCTGTCTATTTAGCATGCTAGGCTGAGGCTCTTTCCTTTGAACAATCATGTCTGGTTTCTTGCCTCGAGACCTAGAGTTTCTCTTAGATTTCCTCCTGTGCTTCATTGCTTTTGATGCACCCTGGCCTTCAGCTGATAGAGGCGGTTTAGCAGGGGATTTTGGTACCCAAATCCATCAATTACCTGCGTAATACCCTTGCGCACATAGCAACGCTTTGGATATCCATCGCGGCGTTGTGCTGACCTTCCATCGATACCTACGTCTATAAGGCTTGGGCTTCTTTTGGGGTCTTCTACGATATTCGTAAGTCCAAAGGCCGTCCTTGGCATTGTCTCCTGACCTTCTTGTTTCCGGCATGGCCTCACTCACTGGTTCTCGTTGTTCGACCTATGCTTGTATTAACTCTTCCAACAAGTCCCCGCTCTCGTCAGCAGGCTTGACTGTCATGTCAGCACCCTGCTTGCCTTTCCCTCGAGGTTCGATGAGGTCACCCTTGCTAAAGGTCGTGACTATTCTCACACCCAGTAGTGTCAAGTGTATCCTCTGTGCTACATAGTCAGCCTCACACTTGGTCACCCTTTTGAAGGGTCTTCCTAGGAGGGTTTCTTTCCCACAGCTAGCACTATTTGGAGGAACATAAAATAAGATAGGCAAGCTTTCGGTTTCAATTGTCGCAAGGATTTTGCACTTCCCTATGAGTGCTTGTGGGTGTCCCCCCATAAGGGCTAAGAGTTGCACTAGTCGGTGTGAGCTCTGGTTGGCCTAGTAGGGTCCATGATTCATAGGTCAAGATATTAAAATCTGCTCCTTCATCAATCAGAGCATCGATAGTATGCTCTCTTTTCGTGGTGAGTTTGACCCTAAGATAAGCAGGTGGTACTATGTCTTCGTCTTCCGAATCCTAGCTTGTAAATTTAAGCCTTCTAACAAATGTCCTTGAGCCCCCAACTGCACGACTAGATGTGGATTCTCCACTGGGGCCTTGGATCGTCAATGTAGTGCTATTCAAGGAGCATCTATCGTCAGGACTGTCATATCTAGTCATTCTCGCGATTGTAGCTTGATGTTGTTGCTTTTCGCTTGGACTAAATACGCTTCGAATGCAACACGTATGTGTTTTTGCAGTGTGGCCTTTTTGCCCCTGTTGGCTAGATGGGCCTATTGAGGTTCTAGGGTCTCTGTTTGTCTCTGTTCGAGCACGGGCTTTTGGTTGCTCTTTTGCCAGGAAGAATCCATGCTCGTGTAGAGCTATTGCTATGCTAGGGTCCAATTTGGAGGACCTATCACGACGCGCGTTTTCTCTCCGACCTACTTGGGGGAGGTGTAGAGGGGGCAGGGCCCACTCTGCGGGGATCCTCTCCTACTGGTGGGATCCTTGAGTGGTTTATCTAAGTGAGTTTCTTTATTGAATACAATCCTCAATTTACGACTACTCAACGTGTGTGTCTTTTCCTGTGCACTTGTGCTCAATCAGGCTTTCAGTTTCCTTAAGTATACTTCAAGTGCGAAAATTCAGGGTGAGTGCAGCAACCAATTCCTAAGCGTCTTATGCACTCTCGCGTCGTTTTAGGCCTGATACGTTTGTTGGGTCAATTTTCTGGTCGTCTTGGCGTATTCAATGGCTTTCTAATATGTTGCAGCGTTCGTTTTTTGCCAATCAGGTTTTACAACTCAACGGTTTGCATCTAAGTCTCTGTGTCTCGCAATTGCCTACCTCTGGCTGCTAAGCGGCTGTCGCTACGGTTTTTTTTTCTATTACGTGTGCCAGAATCAAGTTCTGAGCACCCAAAGGATTTCGACAAGTTGCGCCACTGTGTAGTTGCTGGGTCGAGTCAAATTTCTGACAGATTTAACAGAAAATTGCACTCCGACCAACTGGTCCGAATTGTAGGGTCCGAGTGGGTCACTCAGACAGGCCGAATGGCTCGGGATCAAGGGCCGAATCTCCAGATCTGACTCGGACGATTTTTATTCAGACGGGCCGAATGACAGGTTCGGACAGGATAATTCGGACGGGCCGAACGGCAGTTGGCCAAGGGCCGAATCCCGGTTGTGGCCAAGGGCCAAATGTGCCACGTGGCAAAGAGCTTTGACTCGGACGGCCGAGTGGGTTGACTTGGGTAGTTGCCTCGGACGGTCCCGAGGGCCGACTAGGGTTTCGGGCCGAGTGGCCGAATGGTAAGGGGCCGAGGGCCGATTCTGGGACTCGGCCCAGAAGCGACCGCTCGGACGGGCCGAATGCGGCACGACGAAAATAGCGTGATACCGATATTGCTTGATTCTTGTGATTTACTCAACCATTCCAAGCAAAAACCTCCAGATCCTATCTAGGATGATAGGAAAAGGGATTTATGTACTTGGTTAGCGCAGTAGGCTCGTCAATGGCTAGATCGGGGCAGATCGTGCAATGGCTCCCTCTCTCCCTCTCTCTCTTTCTCAAACTGAAACAATCACAAATGAGCTCACCCTTGGCCTCTTGGCTCTTATATCCCTTCCCGGGTATGGTATTGGTGCCCCCAATCACTCACATGCCGATTTTAGGCATCACTAGCAAGCGTTTTACCAATTCTTGCACGATTTTTGCCTTGTTTTGCAACAATAAACCCTGGTGCTTGTTTTCTTTGTTTTTCCTTGTTTTCTCCTACTCTAATGCATCCAAATCACAAGGTAAATACCTACACTACTCCATCTCACACGCAAATCTCAAAAAAGCAAAAAACCTACTTACCAAGGAGATCAAATACCATCTTCAACCCCCTCATTTCCTACCTATCTCAAGCACCAGTTCGGGAAAACCCTTACTTTGATGCTCGATTCAAAGCGCGCAAGCACTCAAGGCTTGAATCCGTTGGTCCTGGCAAAACGAAACCAAATTGTGGGAGCTTTCATTCAACCACCAAGACCCACGGACCGCTTATTATTTCAAACGTTCCAAGCCGAGCACTAATGGCTACCTCTCACATAACCAACGCGCCATCCATATCTACGGGTGTAGTGAGCTTACCTCCGTGCCATTCGAGTTACCTCCTCTCCCATGCAATCCAGTAGCTCCACGATCCAAGTGCAAGCTTCAAGCAAGCTTGATCCTCCCGCTCCAAGCTCCAAGCTCCATTGCCACAAGCAAGACAAGAGAAGAGAAAAGAAGAGAAGAAGAGAGGAGAAGATGGAGAGCTTCTCCACCCCAAGGTCCCTCACCCTCACTCCCTCACACTCTCACACTCCTTCTCTCAAGCTCCAGCTCAAGCAAGCAAGCAAGCAAGAAGAAGAAGAAGAAGAAGAGAGCTACTTTTGGCCACACACAATAATGAGTTTCTCATTCACTTTTCAACTTTATATACAAAACCCTAAATCCCTTTTGGACGGTCATCCCTTTCGCTCAACCGCCAAGACCCACGGACCGCTTATTGTTTCAAGCATTCCAAGCTGAGCACTAATGGCTACCTCTTACATAACCAACACGCCATCCATATCTACGGGTGTAGTGAGCTTACCTCCATGCCGTTCGAGTTACCTCCTCTCCTGCGCAATCTGGTAGCTCCACGATCCAAGTGCAAGCTTCAAGCAAGCTCGATCCTCCCGCTCCAAGCTCCAAGCTCCATTGCCGCGAGCAAGACAAGAGAAGATAAGAGAAGAGAAGAAGAGAGGAGAAGATGGAGAGCTTCTCCACCCCAAGGTCCCTCACCCTCACACACTCACTCCCTCACACTCTCACACTCCTTCTCTCAAGCTCCAGCTCAAGCAAGCAAGAAGAAGAAGAAGAAGAAGAAGAGAGCTACTTTTGGCCACACATAAGAATGAGTTTCTCATTCACTTTTCAACTTTATATACAAAACCCTAAATCCCTTTTGGGCGGTCATCCCCTTTTCCCCTTTTTTACATGGCCGGCCGTAGCCTAGGCCCTTTTTCCCATTGTCCTTCTATCTTCCTAGCTTCCTTTCCACCGCCCGTCTACATTTACAAATTGCACAGGTGAGAGCCCGACGCTCCTTGAATTAAACCATGATGCGTTTGCGCTCTTTTACAAAAGTTTGGACTTGCGCTTTTCCTTGTTTGCCTTTGTCTTCCGTCCCTCTTTGCCTTGGCCTTTGTCTTTGTCTTCTGCTTTAGCTTTTCCGGATTTTCCGCCTTTGTTCGTTTGAGGGTTAACAGAATGAGAAGCTCATTCTTGTGTGTGGCCAAAAGTGGGTCTCTTCTTCTTCTTCTTCTTCTTCTTCTTCCTCTTCTTCTTGCTTGCTTGAGCTTGTGCTTGAGAGAGGGAAGTGTGAGAGTGTGAGGGAGTGAGTGTGTGAGGGTGAGGAACCGGGGAGAAGAAGCTCTCCATCTTCCCCTCTCTTCTTCTCTTCTCCTCTTCTCTTGTCTTGCTCGTGGCTATGGAGCTTGGAGTGTGGAGATTGAGGATGGAGCTTGCTTGAAGCTTGCACTTGGATCATGGAGCTATCGAAGTGTGTGGGAGAGGAGCTAACCCATTTCGGCATCAAGGTAAGCTCACTACACCCGTAGATATGGATGGCGCGTTGGCTATGTGAGAGGTAGCCATTAGAGCTCGGCTTGGAACGCTTGAAACAATAAGCGGTCCGTGGGTCTTGGCAGTTGAGCAAAAGCTCCCACAGTGATATTACTAAAAAGTGCTCCCCACCATTTGAGTGAATATGGGCCGAAGCCAAAGGACTATAGCTTGCCAATATTAAAGTTCCAACTGACTCTATTATACACCTTATCGAGGTCCATGTTGACCAAGATAAAATCATCCTACATGCTCAAAGCATGATCAATTAGGAGATTAGGTTTACTATTGAGTTATGAATTTTTTCAACAAAACATGAAGCCATAGTGTTGTTACTGGACAACCCAAGCCAACATATGCGTTATCCTCAAAGATAGAGCTTCTGCAAGGATTTTGTAGGAAAACCAAAGAATTATAAAAGGTCTCCAGTGGGTTGTCATGCTTTCGTTAACCATTTTGGTGACTAACTTAACTAAGGCCCTATTAAAATCTTCAAGAAAAAATCCAAAACCTTATTATCCCATTGGGGATGTCAACCAAGATCCTCTGCACAAATTTCCAATATTTGTTGGAAGACCTTTCTTTTAGCAGGGGGAGGGGGTGAGGAACCATCCAACCTTAGGGACTTATCATGCTTCAACAAGCCAAGGGTTGTTTTGACCTCTTCAATCAAGAAGGCTTCTCTACTTGCACTGCCTCCTTTGAAGGGATAGTCTTGACAACATCGTGGAAAAAATCACCAATAGTCCTCTCATAGTCCATAGGCACAGTGCTCTTTGAAAATCCTTGTTATCTCATTGTTGCCTTGCTAATCCTCTACAAAGGTAATGATCTCCTTCTTGTGTTTGACTTTTAATTGCATTGAAGAAGAAGGGAGTGGGGCCATCACCAAGTAACCCCTAGTCACCTCTCTAATTGAACTCTCGGTGCTTTAACATGTTGCTCATCTTGCTGCTTGAGGTACTATTTTGCACTAACTACTAGAAGATTGTGAAGGATAGGATCAGAAAGTCAATCTTAGCAATGGCTAGCAAGGCATTTGGGGCTTAGCCAATACCACCGTCGTGCCGAGCCCAACCACCCCAACTCCTCCTTCTAGTGATCACTTGGGCTTTACCATGCCTTTTGGAAACCTTGATTATGGCATCCATGCAGTGTTGTGCCAAGCTAAAACCATGAGTAGCAACATGGCCACATGCCTTGCACTAGGCTCTCTTGAGACTATCAATAAACATTGAATCCTACAAAAGAGATGTGTTAAATCTACATGGGGTGACCATTTGTTGTCTTTCCTAACAAACACTATCCTAAAGATCAAGAGATGGAATGTAGTGACATCCACAACGTTGTGAACCTTGACACCATCACATGGCCACCAAGCGTCCAAGTTGGCATACATTCGATTCAAGTGGCATGCCCTCCAAGTGTCACCAACATTATTTGTTATGCCAAGAGGATCTACCCTTGTCCCCCCCCCCCCCCCTTTGTTCTGTTCTATTAGGGCCAATTTGTGTAATTCATGCATCCTTACTAGGTTATCACAAGCATGTAGCCACCACCATGGAATTAATCCTCCAAGATGCATGTCATATTCTAAGTGCATGTGAGTAGAGTAGGCTGATCTTTGAATCCCTTCTTCATCAAGCACCATAGTTATATCCTTATGGTAAATATATTTGGGATGTAAATCAAAACAATAGTAAGGATTTCACCATTAATTTTAAGGTTGACTACCATAAACATACCATAAGAGAGAGAAAGAGAGTGAGTGAGTGAGTCTAGATAGCAAATACAAGACTCTAGAACCATTCTCAGTGCCTACTCACATTTTCTCTTCTTTTTTAGCCTTGTGGTTGAGATTCAACATTCTTTGTCTATAGAACATATTTTTGAAACATTTGGTATATCTTTGAAAGAAAAAGAGAACACAATAGAATAAAGAAAAATTTTGCAACCAAGTGATGAATAGAGAATCTAGAGAATCAAAAACTTTGATTATCACATGGTTACAATTACATAGTTGATGCTTCCCAACTATATGCTTCTATTGGGAAGCATCATAAGCACACAAGAAACAAGAGAGAGCAAGCTTTCTCTATTTAGCACAACGATTTGTGGCTTGCTTCACAAGCTTAAGCCACGCCTCTGCAAGCATGCAACCAAAATCGATTAGTGAACATATATTCACCACATGCATGGATCCCACATGGTACTTAGTGTAATGGCCTCCGACTCCATGAAAAAGGAAGGGGGTGTGGGGGGTGTTGGGGTAAAAGGGCCTTAGGTCTGCCCATGTACACTGATCGCCCATATTCTTTATTCATATATATGAGATAGTGCAATAAGGTTGTCATATCATTCTTGACTGCACCTACATTGTGTGTGCTCTTCTCTCCCGCATCTTCCTCTTCTCCTTCTCCACTGCCATTGCATCCCCTTCAACTGGTATCAGAGCTTTGGATCAGAACTTGATCGTGGAGCTTGGCCCGGCATTACTTCAGCCCAGATTGAACACCCAGAGCTTGGAGCTTCAATGCCAGCCATGGCTTCTTCCCCTCGAGGTAAGATTTCATCTCCCACCTCTCCCCGGCCCTCATAGGCTCTTTGCAGGTGTTCCTTGGCTTCATTGGGCACCTTGTATGCCCCCATTTTCCCCCTTATCCTCAAGATAACCTACAGGCCCCACAATAGCAGCTCACATTTTTTTGCGCTTATTTCAAAATCTGGCTCAAAATTCCCATTTTTTCTCATATCTCAGGCATCTGAAACCTGATTTAGGCAAGGTAAGAGTCTAACTTGGGGTTTTGGCACGCTCGGGACACGCAAATGGTGATGTGAGATCTCCCAAATTTTGATCATACAATGGTCTGCAATAAATCTAAGTTGATTTACAGTAAGAAAATGTCATGCTCTTAGCTTATGTGATGCTCCCAAGACTTGGTATTTGATGCCCAAATGCTTTGGGGATGTTTGCCCAATGTTTTGAGATGCTTTTGGGGCTGAATTTGCTTAGCCATTGACTATTTTACATAGTCCACAGGCAGCCCAAAACAGGGAAACCCCTTGTCATTACATTTTATGCTTATGCTATGTGGTCATCTGATGCCCGATTATGCCCGGTTGGTGCCTATACATATGGGAATGTATGCCTATGGTTTGCCTTTCAATTTGAGCTTGGTTTGAGCACTGATTTGCTCATTTTACAGAGGTTATTTGCTACTAGAATATTCAGGGGACTGAAGCTATTTATGCTACAGTTGGATTATGCCTATTGGTCACGGGGTGCTCCCAGCTATCTGAGTTTATGTACTGATGTATTTGGATGATGCCACATGGTTCTTTTTGCTCCCGGAATGCTTTTGAGCAAGAAGTAGAGCTCAATTATATGGTTCACTATCAATTTTTTATTTGCAGCTGGCATTCCACTTATGAGCTTATGCCTAGGCTACCCATGTGGGTTTATGTCTTGGTGGATGCTTCTGGGTTCAACTGCAGTATGACAGATGTTTGGGCTTAACAAGACTTGCATTTGAGGACTTTTGTGAAGCAATTGGACATTGATTTGGCTTTTTCCGTTACGACCTTGGATGCTACTTGGCCTTATGCTCCGATGTTATGGATCCATGGATGTTTGATCATTGCAAACATGTATTGAGCAGAGTTGCTTCATTATCTTGGCAGAGTTTTATTGAGCTTTCTATGCTCATTGGTGCTTGGATTTATTGCACATTATTTTGGTCGATTAGTGGACTTTATAGTGCTTGGGTTGCAGTTATGGCTTTCTTGCTCCTCTGTTGTCTAGCTTCTATGCTAGTTGGGCTAGTGTTGCCCGTCCATGTTAGAGAGCAGATGCTATGTATGCTTACCCGTCTATGCACATGGTCTATTGTTGTATACCTTACAGAGCCACTTATTTGGATGTTGTTGTACAAATGTTTGGGCTTCTCCTGGAGCTTGATTCTTGTAGGATGCTTTATCACTTGTCGGTCTTTACTTGGCTTGGATGTTCCTAGGTGGCATAATGTACTGCAGAGCTATGCATATGCGTATGGTTATGGGCTGATTTCATTGCTGAATATTGTATGATCTTATGACAGATGCCTTATGCTTTACCGTACTATGGTTGGTTATGTCGTGCAGTTGGCTACGACTCTTCTTCATGTGGGAGCTTCTACATCCCTGGTTGATGCTTCTGTGCTTCCCTCTCCAATGAGAATGGAAGAGTACTTGCAGCAACATGCTTCTACCACTTGTGCTTCTATTGACATTTGTCTTGATGAGTAGGTTCCCTATGTTGGGATAGCCCTAGACTCTTTGAGTTCCTTGGATGTGGATAGCCCTATTTATGATGATTTGGATCCCTTGTCATCTTCTACAGGTTCTTCAGTACAGATGTTGTATGCTTCCATTGTGGAAAGCTTGGGCATGTTAAAAGAAAATGTTTTAGATGGATTAGAGAGCTGCAGAGACAAAGACGGTACTCAACATGAGCAGAGAGTTAGCGATGTAACAGGTGTTACCACTCTTTCTAGTGGTGAGGTACATGCAGTTATCCATGATGATGCAGTTGATCATGTCATCTAGTTTCCCTACAGCTTTCTTCCTCAATGATACGGCCTATGCCTCAGATTGGCTATTGGATTCTATGGCATCTTATCATGTTACCCCTCATAGAGCATGGTTCTCTTCTTACAGGGAGGTTGACAAATGTATTGATTTGGGCCTTGAGCAAACTTATTCTATTGTTGGTACAGGGGACATACGTCTAGCTTTGCCAGATGGGACTTCTCTTGTGCTCCATGATATTACATGTTCCTATGCTTAGTAAGAGCTTGATGTCTATCCGTCAGTTGCATGATGCAGGTTACTCTGTTTCTCTTCAGGATAGGTCATGGAAGATATGTTGTGGTTGCTTAGTTTTGGCCAAAGGTTCTAGAGTTGGTTCTCATTACCCAGTGCATGTCTCTCATGTAAGAGATTCTACGGTTGCAATTATCCAGATACCAGATGCATTGTTATGGCATCATCGCCTAGGCCATATGCACCATAGAGAGATGGAGATCTTGTCTTGTTCAGACTCCATGCTGCCTTTTTTGTCACATGCAGATCTTGATGCTTGCCCTAATTGTACTTATGGTCCTTGCAGAGCCCATTTGGCTCATGGTGATCGTGAGAGGCATGATCCTCTAGATCTTGTCCATTATGCAGTATATGGACCTATGCCTTCCCAATCACTTGGTGGAGCATTGTACTTTATGACCTTCGTGGATCATGCTACCCACCGTGTTTGGGCTTTTCCCTTAGTACGGATTAAGGATACCGCAGTTATGCTCGACAGGTTTATGGATTCTGCTGGTTGCAGGCCTAGGTGCTTGCAGATGGATTATGAGAGTCATGCTATCTCTCCCAGTTTTCGGTCCTATTGTCAACAGTCTGGTATTAATTTCATATGCCCACAGTATTACGGGATTGCTCATGGCATGTGCCTGACTCTACAGGAAAAGGTTGCTTCTATGCTTGCCACAGCTAGGTTATCTTATGGCTTTTGGCCTGAGGCCCTTATGACTGCAGTCTACTTGCTTAATAGGACGCCGTGTCTGACTTTGGATGGTATTACACCACACGAGGCATGGAGTGGCATGAGACCCTCCTATGATTACTTGAGGATGTTTGGCTCCCATGCATTTTTATGTATGCCAGATATGCCTATGTCACACAAATGTATCCTCCTTGGTTATGGAGATGGTGACTTTCAGTCTTACAGGTTATGGAATTTGGATTGCCAGCAGGTTATACGCAACCGTCATGCTATCTTTTATGAGATGCTGACATCTCTCAAGTCTTGATGCGCGTTCAGTGCACTTTATGGTTGATGCTACAACCGTATGTCAATCTTCCGCTTTGCTAAGGCCACATACTATCTTAAGACCCCGTCTGACATGTGTGACATGTGTCCGGGATGCTGGCCCTTCTTCTATGATTGACTTTGGAGAGTCTATGTGCTCTCAGCTGTCTCTTATGCGCCACGTTGATGCTACGCGTTACTCTGATGCTTATGCATTATAGCCTTGCACTCATGAGTTGTGCTTGCTTCATGAGAAGCATTCTTGGATTGCTCCATTGTATGGAGCTACGGGATCTCTTATCTCCTGGATGTCATGGACTCGGGGATGCTTGAATATTCTTTCACAGAGGTTCTCGCTTATTGCACAGCTCACTTTTCGATTGGGCATTGGGTGAGATGTCATGATTCCTCACCTTGTCTCTTTTCCTTTTTTTCTTTGTTTTTTCACTCCCTCACCCATTGGCCTTTTAGTGGGAGGTTGTTGGGGTAAAAGGCCCTTGGGTCTGCCTGTGTACACACTGACCACCCATATTCTTTATTCATATATACGAGATAGTGCAATAAGACTGTCATATCATTCTTGACAGCACCTACATTGTGTGTGCTCTTCTATGCCGCGTCTTCCTCTTCTCCTTCTCTACTGCCATTGCATCCCCTTCAGGGGGGATGTGTTTGAGCTCATGGTATAGGATGCCAACTCTTGGGACATGGTTGTGACCTAGTTTGTTCCTAGCTCCTAAGCTAAATAGGTGAGTCATTTGACTGTGG
The DNA here is from genome assembly GCF_053477565.2 of Lygodium microphyllum. Taxonomy (NCBI): domain Eukaryota; kingdom Viridiplantae; phylum Streptophyta; class Polypodiopsida; order Schizaeales; family Lygodiaceae; genus Lygodium; species Lygodium microphyllum. The sequence continues at coordinate 22,424,815 of NC_141151.1, forward strand.
TTGGGAGATAAATCTAATATCCATTCCTCTTATGTTTGTTGCTATAGATAAAATTGTGACATGTCTTGTGTGCAAGTTGGATCATTGTAGACAATCTAACTTTGAGTTTTATCTTCCTCAGATTGAGCCTACTTATTATAGTGATAGGCATTCAACTACTTGATACAGTACATTTATACTAATGCACCTTTATGAACTAAAATCATTAATTGCTATCAAGCTCAAAGGCATGAAAATGCAGCAATGCTCGTCAACTTTCTACACAATATGTAGGAGATGTTGCGAATTGCTAGGGAAGCATTAAAATGGCCCAAGATTGTGCTATGTTTTATGTTAACCAAAATTGTACTTCTCCACAGCTCCAAGAGGGCATGTGGATTTACCATAAAGTCCAAAAGGACTTTGATTCAATAACTAATAGTAAGGCTATAAACTATATTCAAGGTATTGCTATCATTTTTGGATTACCAAGAAGATAAGCAATGACGCTTTATGAGTTACATTGACCTCCAAATATCCAAGTTCCCTTAGTGTTCCATGTGAGTCATTTGAAAGAACAATTGGGGCAAGTTGAACTAATAGTCCCCATTAAGAAAGTCTCACGACTCAAGCACACTCATCATTATATTGCACTCAAACCCAATTTGATTATTGACAATAGGAATAAATGATCATATTGGACCCTTTATCTTGAGTATTTGGTCAAGTGGAAGAACTATTTGCAATCAGAGGTTACATGGGAGTCGACTACCATTCATTGTTCTTAAGGATATTGTTGAGGACAACAATCCTTGGACATATAGATGGCACCAACAATAAATTGCATCATGACCACATCATCTAAAGAGTTGGTGTCCCATACCACCAACCCACACCATACCAATAACCAGATGCATGTGTCCAAGAGTCCAAGAGTAATGAACACACAACGATGGGAGGAATAGGACCCCAAGTCCTGTAAATACAACTCAATTTCCTTAACCTAGAAGTACCCCTAGTGCGTTCACACTAAATCAATTCATGAGCACTATGGCAAATGCTACTAGCACTTATGTAGATGTCCAAGCATGTAACACCAGGTTTTCTCACCTACACATGATGTGTTTGCCGCCATGCTACATAACAAAAGTGCTTGCCTAGAACAAGTTGAAATAGGCTGCCATGACAAATGCAAGAGTGAACCTCCACCTAAAATGTCTTGGAAAAATGAACTCTTGAACAAATACATTGTCAAAGCTCCATATATCGTCATCTAACTATGATTGAGACTCATACATAGGAGATGGCCATAGATGACACACATACATAGGAGATGGCCACAATGTTTCCTCATCTAGCCTCTTAAGTCCTTGACCCAAGGGATGAACTTTTTAGCAACTGTGGTCTCATACATCTTCTCAAGATCCAGTTGATTTTCAAGATTCTTCTTTCTCATCTCATTTGTCTTTTCATACTCAACATTGAGAATTTTCCATGCTTTTGCAGCAATATTAACATGTTGTACATCAAAATTAAGTCTTTGACACTAATTCCAATACATAGGATGCTTTCATCCTTTTGCTTCATGATATCACTTCATTTGTATTGGGTTGAATTATAATCTCTACATTATTGGGATATAGACATGGAACAAGCCTCAAATTCTAGCCTTCTACCACACCCCACATCTTATTGGCACTTAAGGTGGCCTTCATCTTAAATATCCACAAAGAATAGTTGGTGCCATCAAGCTTCGCTTCGCTCGCCCATTAAGGAACTTGAACATGAGAATGTGTGTTTATAGCAAGCTAAGGTTGTGCCCTCTCTCTAACTCTCACGAGTCTACTTGCTTAGAGTCTAAGCTTGCATATGATGAAACAAACACTGACATTAAATAGTCTGTTACATGCATGCCTTTCTCAACATGCTACCAAAATTGACGACCAAGCATATTTACAGAAGGTCCATAAATCTTGCATGGTACTTAGCATACCGTCATTTTGGCAATGTGAGGAAGAAAAGGGGTAGGGGGAGGGGGAATCCTCCCCCCACCCAAGACCCCCATGAAGAGGGGCTCCACCTACTTCCGCACGTACCCCCTAGAAGTCTAGTGGAAAAAGTCGCACCGTGATAGGGCCTCCAAATAAGGACCTAGTGTAGTAATGACTCTACAAATGCAAGCCACAGACTTAGGCCAACACCCTTAGGGTGCTCTAGGCTAGTCTAGTTTCTACTTAGTTCCTTAGGCTCATGAGTCAGGTCCACAAGCTAATATATCTTGAGGCTACTTAGGCTTTAGGATTTCCTTTTGGTAAGATAACCATCTCCTTTGTTGTCTTGGTAGACCAACATACACCCTTGGTCTGATGCGATGGCTGCTTCGGGGTGCAACACCTTGGGGTAAAAATGGGCTTGAGGTTTTCTTACGGTCCCATGGTTCTAGTTGTGGTCCTAAGAGGGGTTGTTAGAGCTAAAAATTTATTACCAAAATGTGCCAACTCCCTCTAGGTTTTATGCCAAGCTATCTACCCACACTTGGCCATCATCCCATGTTCAAACCAGCCTCCAAATAAGGACCTAATGTAGCAAAGTGACTCTAGACATGCATGTAGCTAAGTTGGCAATGTACCAATCCCCTCTAGGGTTTTTCTTAATCTATCTACCTACAATCAACTGCCATCTCATGTTGAAACTAAGACCTACCACATAAATTTGCTGCTCATAAATGTCCTCCTCATATGTGTGACTCACAAGAATAGAGTCAGTTATTACCTACATCATTATGTGAGGGGTGGAGCACTAATCTCCAAGACTACTATGTTAGAAAATGAGTTTCTATGCAACAATGGTACCATCCCTCCCAATGCTTGCAATACATCCTATTCAAATTGTGACAATTATAAGAGAAAGAAGCATGGATAACAATCATAGCTACGAAGATTAGGGAACGGGGAGGAAACAAGAAACTTTTTTTTTTTAAAAGAAAAAGGTAAAGAATTCGTGTTATTATAAGATAAATCATAATACACAATAAAGCAAAATTGAAATTGCACTATTTCAAGTGTTGAGAGAGAGAGAGAGAGAGAGAGAGAGAGAGAGAGAGAGAGAGAGAGAGAGAGACACACACACACAATGTGCTAAATGAAAATGAACACTATCTCTAAAATACAACCAAATATAGGCTAGGAGTGCTCCAATTCAAGTCACTAATAGGTTTCCTAGTTATACAATGATGTCAATAGGTTGGAACATGTCGTGTGTCAAATATGCTCCAAAACACAAGGTATGCAACTAGCTAATGATGATCCTCCACTTATGGCAATATCCTACAAACATGAAATAGGTTGGAACAGGTCATGTGTCAAATATGCTCCAAAACACAAGGTATGCTAGTCACGCCAACTAGCTAATGATGATCCTCCACTAATGGCAATATCCTCCAAACACAAAATAGGCTAAGCTAGGGATAATGGATGCCCAAACTTCCATGAGCAAAATCATTCCAATGCAAGGATGGAGTGATATAGTGTAGAAGAAATACCTACATTGACTGCCATAGTAGACTACCATATTGATGATGTGCTATGAATATGGTGGATCCAAGTTGGCCATTCTTTGACAAGGTAAAAGGGAGGCGTGCTTACCTAGTGCAATGAGTTTTCACCATAAATGGACTATTGCTTTCTAGATTTCCCCCCCTTCCAAAGCACCACATTCCAAATTAATACAATGCCAATGCATGGGAGATTCAAGGAGTAATGCAAACTGTAATGCTCAAATGGAATGATATGCACAATCGAGTGCCCTCATAAGAAAATTGTTTACTTGCCCAAGCGTTGTTTCACAAGATGAAGGAACAAATGGATTTGACAGGTAAGTGTCGATATTATGCCAACATGAAGCCAAGTAGTCTCTCCTAGTAATCTTAATCTCTATGCAAGGTCAAAATCTTGTACTTGTGAGTGCAACTCAAGCATAAGACATTTGTTGCATGAACTCAACACTCGATATGGTGTTTCTACTCTTCCAAGAACTATCTCATATGAGCACCAATGAGTGTCAAATTGGGGCTGGGACCCCTAACAAGGTCTTGCAAATCCTAGGAGTCCAAAACATGCTACATTGAATTTGACAAAGTTGTGAAGTGTGACCTGTTGAAATAAGTATTTTGACCTAAGGTATGCTTAGATGTAGGCGGTGAATGGAAGGAGTTAAGTGCCAGATAGTGGTAGGGAATAGGCCGGTTGACTAGGAGCTATATGTGGCACTATAGTGCATGGCATGGTGATCCTAGGTATTTGCCTCAAAATTGTTGTGGAATAAGAATCTATTGATTCCCATGAAACTCTTCAAGCTCCTCATCCACCACATTAAATTACAACTTCTCATGTGTCTTTTTTTTATAGGGATGACAAGAAGAAAGTATGTATCATTGCACAAGTTAAGGATGTTTGTCCATTAAGGTTAGTGTGGCACCTAGAGACTTCACTAGGCTTTCAAAGTAAAGGTAGCCATAATTTTACAGAGTTAGGAGGCAAAAGAACATGTCACCATATTCATTTGCAAAGTAGAATTTGGTACTTTTGAATGCTAACTTGTAGGAGAAGCCAACTTTGTTAATATTTAGAATCTATATGAAATATAAATCTTGTGTGTATGTGGAGCTAATAAAAGCCATTTTAATGGAATGATCAACAAAAGATAATTGATTAAAAATACCACAAGGCCTCATGATTTGAAGACTGTGCATCTTTGACTACTATCATAAATCCCTAATCAAACCACTTGAAATAGTCAAGTAGGCTGAAACTTGTTTTGGGAGTACAAGCCATGTATTCCCATTGATTTTAAGTGCAATAATTAAAAACTATCTAACATCTTCAATTACATTTGTTTAGTTCCATTTTGATCAGTTTGATAAATTACGTTGGATTTTTTTCCCCATTTATTTTTAAGTGCAATAATAAAAAACTATCTAACATCTTCAATTAAGTTTGTTTAGTTCTAGTTTGATCAATTTGATAAATTAGGTTGGATTTTTTTCCCCATAAGAAAAGATTTTGATTTTGTCAATTCTACTATCTAGACACAATTGGTAAAGTCATCTAATTTTGACATCATTACTAGCATGATCTCAAATGTACTAAAATAGGACAAGAACCACATGCCTAATAGTAACTTTTGTGGAACAGCAGTGTAACCTTACACATCTATACTATTATCAAAGTTTATCAAAAGAACAGTGCAAATTCCAAGCAGCAAAACAATGCAACTTGCCTTTGGGATGCCAAACAATGGATTACATCCTTGTACGATTCATTAGCTTGATTAACTTGATTGCTCCAGCGAAGAGTACACTATTTCAGAGTGATGCATGTCAAAAAACCTAAAATAACTCCTCCCCAATACCAGGTCTAGCACCATCTCCCCCTCCCTGGAAAGACCCTTTTAAGATTCAACAAGGATGGGTCATAAAAAGCCACCACACAAGTCTGTTGCCATTATAGCGAACCTCACCTTACTCAATAAGACCACCTATAATCCCCATTCACTAAGAATCGAGTCAATATACTCTTCACTTTCCATCTTTTCGAACCTTCAATAGCATATTGTTGAGAGCCAATGAGGACAAGAATGCCAATTTGAAAGAGAGCTCAATTTTCATATCTACCTTTTATAGGCAGTTTATCGACTTGGGAACCATCAAATGAAGCTTCACATCTATTTTTACCTACCATTACTAGTCCTCATAGAGATTTTGAAAACAAAAGGGAATATTATGCATAGGCACCAAGTTTGATTAGAGGTGGACTTGAAAACCTTAAGGCATTTGGCAAATATTTCTTTTGAATATTCAAACATAAGTTACTTTCCAAATCACTGTGGAACAATATAATGCATGAGCAAGTTTTTGCCATCATGCTTTCACTCTTCATAGATCAGTCTGACTGATTAGCATCATTTTCACTGGTCGCACATGCATAAATCACATGGATCAGGATGAACAGATTTGCATGTGTTAGCTTGTACAAGTTATTAAGCCATGTGTTGGATAGGGCATAATTGTAATTGTCAAGTTCCCTTTGCATTTGGGATCCGTCCAGAGCCACAAACTAGTCAAACAAAACTATGCCAAGTCAGCAAGCCATGCTATTGTAAGGCACCAGTAAGTTTCAAGAGGCTCTAAGTATGTGATCCCTCCCCACCATTGACAAATTTTGGTTACATTGGCTCTATCATGCAGCAATCCTCCACCTTTGGAACTCTGTACAACTAACCAGGCTGGACAACTAGTTTGCATGCAACAGAAACTCCAACGTTACTTTGGTAAAATTTGGTGCAAAAGAATTCTCCCAGCAATTGCAGGACTGATCCATCTCACTCCATATTCCCTCAAGCTTTGCAGTTTGACTTCCTCTGTGTTCTCTTTGAACTGCCAGTTTGAAGCAGATGACAGGCTTTTCTGCAAGGCAGCAACATCTTCTGCAGGTAAAGTCAGTAGTACCACTGCATCACTCAGGTTCAGAAAGAAACTTGCTGGTCTCAAGCAGTAAGGTCTAAAAACCTGTAAAAGGGCATCAATATCCTTGACAAGTTGCCGACTGCCATACATAGAGAATTTAATGCCACTCACAATGATTCCATTCAGAAAGAACAGGTCCAAACTTGAAGCTAAGCTACGCCACATATCCAAAAAGACATCATTGCCTAAAGTTCCCTTCAGAACCCTCAATCTACCTTGCAATAAAGCCAATGCATCAATAAGCGAAGGAGAGACCCCAATTTCCAAGTCCATCTGTACACCCTCTGTTGAAATTTGATCCCCTTTAGTGTCATCCATAGCGACGTCCTGCCATCGTTTTTTATTTCGTTGATACTCTTGGCAGCTTGCCTCAAAAGTCCTCTGTATGGCCGAAACAAGCTTTTGCATCCATTCAGTTCGAAACTGCATCAAGCAAGCCAATTCCCCATCAAAGATGGACCCTTGTACAGATGATGCCACTTCAGTCATTTCATGACTGCTCTGTTCTGAGCTCTTCTCTGAATCACCTGTTTGTGAAATTTGCAAAAGCCTCAGATTCAAGAAAAACACATCTTCACTCCACTCCTGTAGTTTGTATTCACAGTAATAGCCTGCATTTATACATATGGCAACTTTCAAGACAGCATCCTCCTCTGCAAGTGCTGTCAGGGCTTCTGCTTCTTGACATTTTTGTAATAGGTCTCCTAAATAGCTTTTAACAAAGGGAACACCAACACACGTGATAAATGACAGCTGCCAATCAGGTTGAAGTAGACTGCGACAACGGTTAACAAGCATCCACATTCTCGTCATAGCAGTCTCAGCATGGTGTGGAGCCTTAAATTTTTCATCATACAGGGTAGCTTCCACCTTTGCTGTCCCCAGCAGGATTGACTTGTCATCAGACAACCAGCCCCTTTCCCTTTGCAGATCCAATCTGAGCTTATCACGAGCATCAGCCAGCTCTATGTGAGCCCACAGTTCTAGCCACTCCCTTTGCTCTGCAAACACACTTACACACTTGACTGTAGGCTGTATATCAACCTCAATTTCTTCAAAGGCATCCAAGTCTAGATTGCTTATCAAAGCTCCAAGAGGTTGCAATGCAAGACTCCGCATTTTTTTATCAAAATCTATTGCCAGATCTACCATGTGAAGCCACAGTGCCGACACATCTTTGGGCATATCATCATCCAAGAGTCTTTCTGCAAGTTTAACCAACACATGCGATCGAAGGTGTCTGACCACCATGCTAACAATTGCAGATACCCATTCCTCACGCACACAATACCCAGCCAATCTTACGCGATCTAGCATCGGCTGCAAAACCAAATCCACACTCTTTATGTATTGTTGAGCAATACGATAAGCCAGCCCAAAAATGAGGTCTGGTTTCTCATTCCACTTAAGAAAATGATATTCGGCCCTTTCTCCAATGGGTGCAACTAGTTCCTCCATTGTCCACAGCAACTCATGACCATCAACCGATTTAAGTGTGCGTCCTTTTTGTAATCTGTTTCCATATTGGCTTATACTTGAAAGTTGCCTGGCTTTGCGATGACTCTGTACTGCTTGCAGAGTTGAGAGAGTCACAAAACTCTGTTCAAATCTTGTCTTAGAATCACCATACATTTCAAGCAATGGATTCTCTGACTTTTTGTTTCTATAATCTCCTTGTGTGATACCTGCAGATAACAGTGGTGGCCACCCGATTGCTACTAGCTTCAATCGATAGTCTGCAACAGCAGAAGGCCGTAAAGAAGCTACAGCACCATCTACTCGGTTATCAACAGCAAAAAACAGTCTTTTCCACTGTGGCCAAGATGCCATCAATTTAGAGACAACATCCTCTATATTCTGAAGTGCATTTATTGCAGTTGTAAACTTGTTGGATAAGCCTAACACCACCTGCATACATGAAAGGATCTCTCTCTCTCTCTCTCTCTCTCTCTCTCTCTCTCTCTCTCCATTTTGAACTAAGTATAGAAATAATTACAAAAGGCACCTTGTAGCCAACCAAGCAGTAGAAAACAACAGTGAAAGCCACAAGCCTACAATGACAAGGCAAGGAAATAATGAAGTGGGTACACTCGGGTCTCTCTCTTTAAATATCCAGATCACACTTTTTTTTATAGTGAATGTTTCATTGTGGTTGCATATGCAAAGGATCACAAATGCTCCATGCAAATAAGTCAGATAAGCACATTCATAGGAACTTCTAGACAGCTTAGGCCATTTTTAAGTAGGCAGAGAAGACACTTGACCTAACTGAAATGTAATGCTCAGAGTTTAACTTTGACATTTATATATTATCCAAGGGCCGACCTCTTTTATGCAAATACTTACCCAGCTTCATTTCTGCGCTTGCATTTTACGCACCTAGGCAACCATGAACCAATTTTGTAACTCACTAGAAACAACAAATCAGGAACGGCAGCCTTTACCCCTCACTACCCTGTTTGCTTTGACCTAACACAGAAAAGGTAATGCATTGTATGTGAGCAGATTATAACATTTCCAAACCATCAAAAGAATAATTAGAACTATCCACTTCCTGTCTGGCTTACAAGTTCCTTGAACACTTGGGTAGAGTGTCAAAACACATGACCTCGACTTCACCACCTTGCATTGGGCCTTTGAATTACAGGACAGAAATATTAACAAAAGGCGCCTCCTTGCAAAACAAGCAGTGTCAAAGACAGGAAGAAAAGAATGGAGGAAGCCACAAGCCTACAATGACGAAGTGGGTACAAGAAGGCTCTCTTAATATACGTGTGTGTAGTTGGGTTTTGTGTAAAGGAATTCTAATGCTGGTAAATTGGTAATTGTTCCTTTGGCTCCCTCCATAAGAACCAACTGTACTGGTACGTAATCTGATAAAGTGGTTCCTGGAACAATATCAATTAGACCCTCCATGTCACAAGCCCTGTCATCTATAAAATCTGTCCAACCCGAAGAAGATCCTGGCACCAATTGTCCTATCTCTTCTGGAGAACTGCAAGGGGTTTAGCCTCTAGATCTGCCAACTTTGCCATGAACCTCTGAAGGGTCATCAAACTCCCAAAACTCATATGTCCATAGTGGGCATGCCATAGCTCCGAATTCTGCATACCGGATAAACAGCTGCAGTTATGATGTTTGTGGCATTGGGACAATCACTATTGTTGCTGCAGATGGTTCTGACTTCACGCTTCTAGATGTCTTGTTTGTGCGTGGCATTACAAAGAACTTGTTGTCTATCTCGGCTTCTAACCAACATGGCTTTCAGGTCATCTTTGAGTATGGCAAATGCATTGTCAGACACACGGAAATGGATTATGCACTCAGGCTGTCTGGGACCCTATATGAGGGTTTGTTTTTGTTGGATACCTATGATGCACATAGTCTCTAGAGTCTAAATAGCAAACATTAGACTCTAGAGCCAAAGTTTGAACTTCGCATACAACCTTAAAATATGATTTCCAAATAGTATCTAATATTACACGACCATTCTAGTTACCCACTCACATTTCTAGGGTTTCTCTTCTTTTTTAGCCTTGTGTTGGATAAGCAACATTGTTTTTCTATGAAACATGTTTTTGAAACATTTGATGTCTCTCCTTCAAAGAAAAAGAGAATGCTATAGAACAAAGGAAATTCTATAAGCAAGTGATGAACAAAGAATTTAGAGAATCAAAATATTTAATTATTGCAAATAATTACAATTAGATGGTTGATGTTTCCCAACTGCCTACTTCTGTTAGGAAGCTTCAATAGCAAACATGAAACAAGAGAGAGTAAAGATTGTGTACACAAAAAGGTATAGCTTAAGCTTATAAACCATACCACAAATTGTTACACTAAGTAGAGCATTGCATGCATGCCTTTCGGAGCATGCAACCAAAACAACCCATCGAGCAAATGTTCGATAGGTCCATGAATCCCACACAGTACTTAGCGTGATGGCCTTCCAAGTCCACGGGGCATGTGGAGTTTGTTTGTGTGTGGGTGGCAATGGTTGGGTTGGTGATATGGGAAGCTAGCTCTTGGGACATGGCTGTGAGCGGTTTGTTTGTGTATGGGTGGTGATGGTTGGGATGGTGATATGGGAAGCCAGCTCTTGGGACATGATTGTGACCTAGTTTGCTCCTAGCTCCCAAGTTCAAGGGTGAACCCATTTGGCTCTATGATTGGGAGGTGAATCTAATGTCCATTCCTCTTATATTCTTTGTCGTGGATATGGCTTGTGTCGTGTTGTATGTGCAAGTTGGACCATAGACAATTCGATTTGGGAGTGTTATCTTCCTCATCAAGTTTGCTTATACTAGTGCTAAGCATTCAGTTATCTAATAAAGTCCATTTATGCCGATGTGCCTTTATGAGCCAAAACCACAAATTGCTATCAAGCTCAAAGGGATGAAAGTACAACGCAAACAATGGTCAACTTTCTACACGGCATATAGAAGATATTGATGATTGCAAGGGAAAGCATTAAAACAGCCCAAGATCATGCTACATTTTATACATACCAAAATCATACTTCTCAACAACCCTAGGAGGGCATGTGGGTTTACCTTAGAGTCCCAAAGGATTCCGATTCTACATCAGCAAGGCTATAAACTATCTTCAAGGTACTATGGTCCTTTTTGGATTACCAAGCAAACAAATACACTATCAAAGCTCCATATGTCATCATCTAACTCTGACAAAGACTCATAGGCAAGAGATGACCAAAATGGCACACGTGACTACTAACACAACCGCCATTTGATCTCCCAAGTCCTTAACCCAAGTGATGAATTTTTCAGCAGCTACAATCTCAACAACATCTTCTCAAGAGCCAATTGATTTTCAGAATTTTGCTTCCTCATCTCGTTTGTTGCTTCATACTCAGCTTTGAGAAGTGCCCATGCTTTTGCAACAATATCAACAAGTTCTATCAATATCAAGATCAATTCTTTGACCCTAATTAGTAGGTTCAATTTCACGCATCTTCTCAAGAGCTAGTTGATTATCAAGATTTTGCTTCCTCATCTTGTTTGAGGTTTCATACTCGGCTTTGAGAATTACCTATGCTTTTGCAGCAATATCAATATCTTGTATCAACGTCAAGTTCATGTCCTTGACACTAATCACAATACATAGGATGGTTGCATCCCTTCTGCTTCACGCCATCACTTCATCTGTATTGGGTTAAATTATAACATATGGATTATTAGGACACAACCATGGCACGGTCTTCAAATCTAGAACTTCTTCCATACCCCACAACTTATAGGCACTTAAGAATGTTGAGAATCTGCTTCTTCAATTCCACACTTTAACACCAATCACTTCCAATGAATGGGCCTAGGCACAAGATCCCAAGTGCCATTCCAATCAATAACATCCAACTCTTGCTCCATAGCCTTCTTCCAATATTGTGACTACAAAGCCTCCACAGAGGTGGGCTCCCTAGGTTGCAAGAATACAGTATTTACTTCTATTGAATTGAATACATGTTGTAACAATGGTTACTCGATCGGGCATGTATTCTGGAAATTGACTCAGTGGGGATATCATTTTGATGTACCAGCCACTAGATCTCTAGTCAGGGTGATGTGGAGTCATCAAATGAGAAACTACCACTATGGGGATATCATTGTGGTGTACTGGCCACTATATCTGGAAACAATGATGTGGAGTCACATGATGATAGTCTGCCATGTTTCACAGTTAGAACATACATGTGTTAATAGTGTGTTCAGTACACAATGTTGACTGATAGCATGTATGCGTTGTACATGTGCTGCCAAGTGTAAGTTCACTGGGTTAGCTTGAAGCATGTATGACGTTCATGCGAACGAGGACGTTTGCGATTTCGAGAGGGAGGTATGTCACAAGACTGTGACAATTATTACCTTTTTGCTAATTTCTTTATTACTACTTTATTTGGTTTTTCTTTTTGGAAGGATCCCTCTTGAAATCTAAACGCCTGAGTTGCATGGCCAGTATGTGAAACGGACAGGAATGTCCAGTGAGTCAAGACTGGATAGTTAAGGTCCAGTACAAGTCTGGAAGAGACTGATGGCACTGTAGATTGACTAGCCTAGAAGAGACTTGTGAAAGTGTATATGGACAAGTGTGTTGAAGAACTAGCCTGGAAAAGACTAGTTCAAAGTGAAGATGGACAAATCTGCAAGAGATTAGTCCATGTGGGATCAGTGGAAATTCACTTTCAGTTGAGCTACATTGCAAATTTGTATGTAGCCATAGTCTGCAAAGATGGTCAGAATACTAGTGGGGATGCAATGGAAGCAGCTCCTAAAATTTAGGGAGTTACTATTTTTGGACCCCAGAATCTGTTTGCGTCATTATCTTCGTTTTTGCACGAGGATTAATTCTCTGGTGTGTGCCGAGGTCAAATTTTGCACCGATCATAGAGAATTTTAGACCGAAAGGTTTAAACAGGAAAATTGTTACATGTATGCCATGTGTCACAATTTGGGCATAAATTCCCAAAAGAGAGAGAAAGAGCAGCACAAAAACGAGTTTCAATGCATGAGGGGCAGATTGGAGCATGAAACTCATGGGGCTGAGGGCAGATTGCTGCAAATACATCAGCTATGGAGGATACTTCTTCATCTTTGACTCATGTACAGAGGTTGAGTTTGCTCCTCCTAGGTCGCTCTCTCCTTATCTGAGCAGATGGATTATGTACAGTGTTGTGGGCTGATCAGATGGATCATGTACAGTGTTGTGGGTTTATGCATAATTGCCGAGGCAAGAGCCTCTTGAACAGGTACAGGGTTTGCTAATTGCATTCCCAAGCAGATACTTGTGTGGAAAACGCTGTTTTCCTGAGATTTCTCGCATGGAATCTCGCAGGATTCAAAGGGCAAGTGGCCCATAAGGTGCGGGAGTCCGCTGGCTACGCACACAAGTAATTGGCAGGTAAAACAAGGCCCAAAACAGGAAATTACAGCCTGCTGTATATTTTTGCAAGTTTAGGTTTTTGGACATTTTTGGTGTCTATTTGCTGCAGAAGCTTCAAGGAAGCTCCAGGGACACTGTACATGTATTTTGGAGCAGTTTAAAGACAAAAACCAGAAAATTCAGCGTGCTGAATTTCTTACTAGGCAGTTCATTGAGTGTGTTTAGGTGTCTACGTGACACATCTATGGCAAGACAAGTCACTGGAAAGATTGCCCCAACAAGGACAAGAAGGAGACCAAGAATGAGAAGACTACAAAGGACTCGGGGCAATGGTTGCTCCTTCATTGGCCGCCTTCCTTCATTTGAAGGTGATAGAGGATGTTCCTCCGATGGCCATTGATGCGCCGATGATGGCCCCACAGTCTCGTGTGTGGATTGTAGACAGTGGCACTTCTCGCCACATGACTCCTTCAAATGGGATTGCATATGTGTGTTTGATGCATGGGCAAATTCTCATAGGTGACAGTTTTTGAATCCCCATCAAAGGCAAGGGTGATATATAGTTGATTCTTGATGGGCAAGGTGATGCCCATACATCAGAGGTGCTCTATGAGCCAAGTCTAGGATATCATCTCCTTTCAATGAACAAGATCTGTGCTCTGGGTTTGACAGTTGAGTTTGATAAGGACTCATTCTAAGTTCTTAATGGTGTATCTCGACATGTTTCAAAAACAAGGGGCTCCCCCTCTTACTCCGCGCATGATGGTGGTGCCTACTAGGGATTCCTTCGTTGTCCTCAGTGAGTTTCACCCACTAAAGGCAATGAAAACTCAAAATCTACTTCAAAAGGCTGAAAACACAACCTTTTCTCCTTCGCCAATAGTAAGGACCTACAAAAAAATAGCAACTTTGGTCACATGTTATGGTGGACCCACGCGGTGGGTCAGAGAAAAGATAGTTCACACTTCCACCTATATGGCCCGATTGGGCGCCTGTGACCAGAACTCACGCATATCAAGGTTAGACTCGCACACAGAAAGGATTGATGCCTTGAAGTGTGGGCTAGATCCGCCAGAACAGACAGTTACAATCAACAAGATGGCATGATCATGAAATGCTTGTACAGTGTGCATGTATGGGCTGAAAGTTTGAAACGCACATTTCTTTGCATAGGAAAGTCACATGAAGATTCTGATACCGTTTTTGCGATGTACACAGAAAAAGCTTTCATATGACACCCATATTGGGGGGGGGTCCCTAAATTTTAGGAGGTCCCTAAATTTTAGGAGCCTCAAATTAGCCAAAAAATGCTAGTCCTAAAAAATAGGAATGTCATTCTAAAAATAGTAAATTCTGTACTCTGACTGTGCTTACTAAATTTGGTTGTTTCTATTCTTGACAGTATTCAGCCCAAAAAGAAAGGCCATAGAGAAGAGACAAGTGTCAAGACACTTGTCACACAAGTTTCCAAGTGTCCCACTACTTGTCACATCTCATGACATGTGGCTGGACACTTGTCTTGTGCTACTCCACTTTCCCCTTTTGTACTAGCTCTTCCCTCTCCTATAAATAAGAGCTCGTTTTTCTTCATTCAGCATCATTTTTCTTTGCTGTAAACTCATGTACAGCACCCACAGATAGCCAGAAATTGGCCCCATTCATCCCCATCATCATCCCCCACTTCTCCATTATCAAATTCCTCCATATTCCCTCTTCTATCACTGCTGTTTTACAGGACAGCAAGCCTGTAAATTCATTACAGCACCTCCTTCTCAAGCTCTTTCTTCCATTTTAGCAACAAGAAGCAAGCTCTATCCATGTATTGCTGATCAACGATAGAGAAAGGCTGATTTCCCCTCTTTCTTCTCTCATACTGTAAAGAAATCAGTTCTTATCATTGCATAATAGATAATGCACGTGTGTTTGTATATCTTTGCATGATCTTGTGAGAGTGAGAATTACTTCTCCTCACTCTCAGGTTGATTGTAACTGAGCTCTTCCCTAAGGGACTTGGGTTGAGCAGAAATACATTCCTTCGGGGGGGGTTGCCTATCTTCAACCCTCAATCTTGTCTCCATTACTTTTACATTTTCATGGCTGTAATTTTGTGAGTAATTTTCATTTTCAGCTTTAAGTGTTCATTCTCTTTTATATTAAATCTCGAAAACAAGCGAATATCATAATTCTTAAGCATACTACGTTGTTCGGGGCGTTTACAAAAGGTTCTCTCTACAGGGTATGAGAAGGATGGCATCTACAAGTTGAAGTCTTCCTCAACTCTTACCTCTCTTCTTCTTACTTCTCAGACACAGTCCAAGCTATGGCATGCTCGATTTGGCCACCTGAACTACGAGTACCTTCGAAAGGCGTCACGAGGGTCGTTTGTCCAAGGATTGCCGGACATAGTGGTGAGCCATCAGCCATGTGTCTCCTACATTCATAGGAAACTGCATCGAGATGTGATTCCGAACAAAGCTTCTAGGCGGTCTACTTCACCCATGGAGCTTGTATCTACGGATCTTTGTGGCCCGATAAGGACTAGGTCCCTGAAGGGGAGCTTGTACTTCATGTTGATCGTAGATGACTATAGCAGGATGACTTGGGCCTATTTCTTGACTTTGAAGTCGGAGGCTTTCTCTCACTTCAAGAATTGGCTTCTCTTTGAGGAGAACCGTTCTAGCCGGCGACTAAAGACCTTGCATTCAAACAAGGGAGGTGAATTTATGTCTAATGAGTTTGCTCGTTTTGTACAGATAGGGGCATTCACCACGAGTTTGCTAACACCAACACTTCCCAAGAGAATGGCATTTTGGAGCAGAAGAACCGAAGTGTGATCGAGATGGCACGCACTATGATGGAGCACCGCCAAGCAGGATGTCTACACGAGCCGCGATGTGCGGTTCGTGGAAGTTCTGACCACAGAGGTGGGTGAGGAGCACCCCATTCTTGGAGATCCAAAGGAGAGTTAGGCTCCCGAGACAGTTCCTTTGGAGCCAAAGTCTTTTGATGAAGATTCTTCTTCTGATTCCAAGTCTTCACTTCCACCGGCCACCCCCGAGGAGATTCCGCCGATGGATGTTATTGAGTCTTCCGCAGATGGAGAGCAACGAGGAGAGGTTCGTCCTCCTCGTTGGGCCCATGACACACTCCGAGATTCAGGGATCAAGGGGGTCCCTGAGAAGTGGGAACCGCAGGATGGACCGCAGAGATCACAGAGAAACCAGGCACATTCTTCAGAGCTTGTTTGCTCCAACTATTGTTTGTTGACCCGTGTTATGCAAGATCGTGAGCCCACTTCAATGAAGGAGGTTTTGCAGTCTGATCATTGGCGGAAGGCCATGGAAGCCGAGTTGGAGGCTATTGAGAGGAATGGCACTTGGTCTCTTGTGCCTCGTCTCTCTCACAAGAAGGTGATTGGTGTCAAGTGGGTCTTCAAGACCAAGTACCTTAGCGATGGTTCTTTGGACAAGCACAAGGCTCGCCTTGTTGCTAAAGGTTTTGCTTAGCGCCCAGGGCACAGGCATTGATTTCCATGATACTTTTGCCCCCACTACTCATATGGCAACTATTCGCGTTGTTCTTGCCTTGGTTGGCCATGGGAGATGGCCTGTCTATTAGCTGGATGTGAAGTCAGCCCTTCTAAATGGTGACTTGCAAGAGGAGCTCTATGTTGAGTAACCTCCTGGCTTTGGATCCTCGGATGGGAAAGTTTACAGGTTGAAGAAGGCCTTGTATGGCCTCAAGCAGGCTCTGCATGCATGGAACAAGAAGATTGACTCGTTTCTTTAGTCAAAGTTGGTATATCAGTGCTCCAAGGCTGATCCGCAACTTTATGTGCACACTTCCGAGGTTGGTCGTGTGTTGTTTGTGTTATATGTTGATGATTTGATTCTGATAGGGGATCATGCACAAAAGGTCCCAGAGACCAAGATAGCTTTACATCAGGCATTCAAGATGACAGATTTGGGGCTTCTTCATTTCTTCTTAGGTTAAGAGATTTATCAATCTCAGAGGGGGATTTTCATCTCTTAGCAAAGGTACATTCAAGAGCTCTTGGTGACTTTTGAGATGGAGACTTGTCGGCCCATTACTACTCCTATGGATCCGAATTGGAAGGCCACTTCACACTCAGATTCTCTCGTGATGGATGCTTTATGCTACCGTCAGTTGATTGGATCCTTGATTTGGCTTCTCAACACTCATGTTGATCTTTGTTTTGCTGTGGGCCTTTTGGCAGGGTTCATAACTGAACCCAAACAGGTGCATTAGCAGGCTACCCTGAGAATTCTTCAAAAAATTTGAGGGGGACTTCTGACTTAGGGATTTCTTATCCCGCAAGTACAGATGCTTCCGATCTAGTTCTTGCAAGTTGGAGTGACTCGGATTGGGCTGGCGATGTGGACCACCGACGGTCTACTACAAGCTATTGTTTTACCTTGGGTACAGATGTTATCTCTTGGAGTAGCAAGAAGCAGCCCACGATAGCCCTTTCTTCTACTAAGGCAGAATATCGGGTTGCGTCTTCCACCACATGTGAGGTTGTGTGGCTTCGGAGATTGTTGAAGGAGCTTGGTTGCCCCTAGACTCGTCCTACTCTTCTGCGGTGCGACAATGAGAGTTGCATTGCCTTGGTACGGAATCCTGCCTTCCATGCCCGGACGAAGCACATTGAGATCCAGTATCACTTGATTCGAGAGAAGCTTCTGGATGGGACCATTGATGTGGAGTATTGCAAGACGAAGGATAATCTTGCAAATTTGTTTACGAAAGCGCTTCCCCAGGCTCTTCTTCGACAGCATTCCAAATCTCTCAGTCTTTTGACCCGTCCAAGATCTGAGAGGGGGTGTTAGACAGTGATTTCCTGGACAGTTGGTAGACAACAGATCAGCATTAGAGGCCACATCATCAAGGTGCCACGTCCATAGGGTGCTACATCAACACCTGCAGTTGGACAGTTTACTGCAATCGGCTAAATGCAGCCAACTTGGTGCAGTTATTTCTTATTTTTTGGCTATTTATAGCCGGTTTGTGGCATGCTCTAGTATTCATTCATTTTCAGATTTTGATCTTCAGATCTGTAAGAAGCTGAGACAGTATTCAAGCTGACAGAGATCAAGGTCATCAAGTCAGAGACATACGTAGATATTTTCTCTGTCCCCGTGTATATTTCTGCACTCTTATACAGCATACTACACTGCAGATTTTCTGCGTTTACACTGTCTTCTCTCCTCTCTATGTTCACTCTCTCTCAGTCTATGTCCTACGCTTCCGCATCGCTACACTCTGACACCAAGTACAAGTGAGAGCATTTATTGCTGTTGGGATAGGGCAGCAGCCGCATTTGACTGAGTTTTAGTCATTTCTCGTGACATAACTCTAGATTTTCTCTCTCCTCATTATTCTCTCTCATTCCCCAGTCATTTCACTACCTTACTTTGAAGATCTCAACATTTAGACATTTGGAGGCTAAGGAATTTCAGTTTTCTCTACTGTAAACCCTATTTAGGGCAAAAATTAGGGTTTAACAGTTGCCTCAAGAAGCTTGCTAGACATTAAAGACTCCAAGTCCTAAATTATTCAAGGCTGAAGGGAATTTTCAGCTGAAATCTGGTGGAGGACTAACCAGCCATCAAATTTGGGGCATTTCCACTCACATTCAATCATTTCTTGCAATATAACTTTTGAATTTTCTCTCTCATCAACATTTTCTTTCATTCCCTAACCATTTCACAACCTTACTTTGAAGATCTCAACATTTGGACCTTCGGAGGCCGAGGAATTTCAGTTTTCTCTACTGTAAACAAAAATTAGGGTTTACCAACTGCCTCAAGAAGCATGCCAAACATTGAAGACTCCAAGTCTTGAATTATTCAAGGCTGAAGGTGATTTTCAGATAAAATCGGGTGGAGGACTAGCCAGCCATCAAATTTGGGACATTTCCACTCTTCTCGAAGTGAGTGAAGGCCAATTAATTGCCCAAATCACGAGGCTAATTAGATTGAAAACTTGCTGGTCACTTTGAACAACAAGGGGAGTTATTGCTAAGGGGATTGGGAGAATCCCATTGTAAATCAACTTCTACTTCAATAAAGCCTAAAAATTACCAAAAGGGGCCCCAATTTTGGGACCAATCAAGTGTCTATTGTCCAAAGATTAGTAGGTAAATTTGTATTTTCAGTTTTGCAATAAATACTTGGGGTTGTGATTAAGTTGTAATCAAGGAATTACCACTCATCCACTAAAGGTTGGTTTCATGGTTCTGTTGTCGAGATACCATCAAATCCTTTGAATTGGTGGACTCATGACAGTTGATTACAACTTGGGATCATTGCAATTTTGTTGAAATTGTTCATAGTAGTGAATTACAACAAGCACGTCTTCACACAGTAATATTGGATCAAGTAGAGAGGATGCATCACTTCTTGGTCATTCATGTGGTGAAGGGGAAAATGCAATGACTAATGTTGGACATAGTTCTCAGCATGGACAGCAAGCTGAAAACATGGAAAATGACCCAAACGTTAACACTTCTCTGCATCAAGAGACTGATGACCAGCAAGAGGCTGAAGAATTCAATGATAGCTTCAAGGATCAAATGCGAACAACAGCAGCAAAAATCTTTGCTGAATTGACAAAGGATACCCACTTTACTCAATTCTTGAATGTTCCAAGGAAGAAGCAGCAAAGGCAAAGAGAGAAAGATCTCTTCTAATGCTTCTAAATAGTCGGAAGAACCGAAGGAGGTGCCTAAGCCTTCTTTGGAAGAGCCCAAAAAGCTTAATGAGCACAAATAGTTGCTACCCGTGGGACAAGTGCAAATGCATGGCCAACTTGGTAGTGTCAATCCATGGCAATATGGACAACAAGTATTCATGCAGATGTAAGCATGGGGCAGCAAGGATACTTTGGTGGAGGTATCATTTTTCATGCTATGGTTGGACAGGCACTGCTTATGGAAATGTATGGCACATATCCCTATGGTTTGCAACAGCCAATGTATGGCTCACAACACCTAATGTATCTGGGTAATGAAAGAGAAATGTATAATCCATATAAGGGAGCATAGGTGTGATGCGTGGGGCACAAAGTGGGCCATATAAACATGTATCTACACCCCCAAGGACTGTTGGAGTACAAGGATTTGGTGCTGGTAATACACGTGCAACTGATAGTGCTCATTTTTAGTCAAGCAATCAAATTGACCAAAAAGCTCAGATGACTAAGACTTTTACACTTAGATAGTCACATTGACTAGAAGCCATATAATAAGTAATCTTAGAAAGTGAAACCAAATGCTCATGATCGAAGAAACAAACCATAAACTAATGAATCTATATAATGAAGCTCTCCATAAGCTAAATTTGACAACTCCTAAAATTTAGAAGGTTACTATTTTGGGAAGTTGCTCAAATGGAAATTCTATTCGCATCAAAGGCTCCAAAACTTTGCAAGGAACAATTTTGTCTTCAGCAGCTATCTCAAATTTTTAACCATTTGAGATAATTTTTAGAATAGAAGGTTTAGAAGCTTCTTCCTCTAAAAAAGTGACATGTAGCATCTAAATGAGAACATGTGTCATTTTGAAGAGACAAGTAAAGTGTACCTACACTTGCCATTTTCAACAAACACTTATCATTTATAGCCTCTATTGTCCACTTTTGAGCACCCAAACCCCACACCTACATATCCGAGATCTCTTTCTTTTCATTTAAAATAAGCTCTCATACAGAAATTTTAGCCATATGCTTTGTATTCTCCTATTTATCTCTCATCCAATAAACACTTTTTACTTAGTTTGATCTAATCCAAACACTAAAGAATAAAATCTGCTTGCCGCCCTAGTTTGCAAAACTTAGGGTTTCAAAATCCTAATTTTCACAATTGCAACACATCAACCCTTTTGTATATGGTTCATGCATTAGGTGCCCATGGTTTTGTTTCAATAAATTCTTGTAAAGGAGGGACCAATTTCCCTCTCAACGTGGAGTCATCCCCTCTCAACATGGTGTTGACTCTCTCTCTCTCTCTCTCTCTCACATTTTTCTTGGTGATAATTAATCAAGTTGGTTAAGTTCAAAGTATTGTCATTCTCACATTCTTTTCTGCGCTTACAAATTAGGTCTAGTAAGCATATAACCCTCAGGTTGCTATCCCAACCCCATCCCACCGTCAAAGGTCGAGGACAAAAAAATGAAGTGATCTTGAATCGGCACCTAATGTATATACCATTAAGAATAAACCAAGCAATCCACGATACCCTCAAGGGTTTACGAAAAAAACATATTAGACTGTATGAGCACAAATGAAACACTAAGAACTTAAACATATATACAAAACTGCAAAAATCAAATAAAGAAGAAAGAGAACTCTAAAATGAATGAATCGATACCACAAATAAAGAAAAGAGTATACAAGATGCTCAACAAAGAATCCAACAGCCGGTGGCTCTCCTAGGAGCAAACTGAGGGATGTGTCGATGTGTATTATCCACCAGAGATGAATCCTGAGTGCTCGAACCACGAAGCAAAGGTTGATGAAGAAAAAGGGTTGAAAACCCAAAAACAACATGATGTACATAATGAAGGCATCAACAAGCTAGGCAAAACACAACCTATAGGATCATCAAGCTGAAGAATGATAGTTGGAGATGACTATGGCAACAATTCAATGAGGCATCTAATAGATGGAGATGACTATGGCAACAATTCAATGAGACACCTAATAGATGGAGGTTGAGAAAAACTCGGGTAACTTATAAAACAAGAGATAAGGAGAGTGATTGGGCAGCCTCCTATTTATAGATGTGGATTCTCCCAAAATTTGAGTGTTTTGCTCATGGGATATAAACTTTGATAATCTTGAAGTTTTGGGACTGTTTTAATGAGATAATGAAGATTTAATGTATAATGCATCATTTTTAGCTTAACAAGGAAGACTACTTTACTTTGTTCGTTGCCCACAACCCGTCCCATTGCACACACTCGAGTCTTGATATACGAATTCCATTTCCCAAGTCTATTCTCTCTAAGTTTATTGTGTTCTTACTTTTTTCGTGTTTTCTATGTCTACAAATCTATCAGCACCATCTCTTTGCTTCCGTTGCTCCACACTTTTCTAACACTCCACTATCTCCAACAATCTTTGATAAAGATGGCAGTTGTAACCGCGAGACAACTAGAGTGAAACTGATAGCAAGGCAGCTTGCCGTATAGCAAAACACACACCATGTCTAACAACTTTTTGAGCCATTTGTCCAACCAAAGTTCTAGACTAGAATTAATTATCTAAGTTGTGATTGGGTCAATAGAAGAGCCAAAGAATATGCTGATAATTATAGGATCAGTTTAGGCTAATTCTTTTGTAGCCTTACTTAATACCTAGAACTTCAAGATTTGCATTGACCAGGCCTCACACAGCAGTACCCATAGATGTGTGGAATAAGAGACAAGGACATTGGCAAACTTCTTTCGAATCATAGCACCATCACCACAAGCTTGACTACTAATACAATGCTTTCCTAGTAGAGGACTATCAAGAGTGAGTAAAGATAGGACTACGAAGCCATGTAGAGCTGGGAGGCCCCAATCCCAAGGCAAGAGACATCAGGATCTAAGCTATTCTCTCACTATTGTCAAACATGCCCAAGGAGATTCGCTATTTCATTAGATTCTATCACAAAATAGGAGTTGAAATCCCTCCATTATAACCCTACAATGGATCTTGTAGGTTTTCAAAGAGTGAAGAGCTCTTATAGACACTAATGTCATCATTGTTTGAATTTAGCTTTGCTTTTCTTTGTTTATCCATGATGAGACATACAATGGATTTGTTATACTCACCATTTTGGTCTCATTGGTCATTTGGCCTCTAGTGGACTCTCTCTCTCTCTCTCTCTCTCTCTCTCTCTCTCTCTCTCTCTCTCCCACACACACACACACACACACACCACCCAAAGAACCATCCATCAACCCAATCACACACTTATGCGAACTCCACACCTGCACACAAACATAAATAGTGCATGCCTGAACACACTATCACACATACAAACACACAGATCTGGGTATAGATATCTGAATACAACAAAAGAGCAAGCTCATGCAAACAAACACGCTGTCAGGCACATCCAAAGTCCCCAAGTTCACTTACATCTGATGCTGGTGAGTTCACCATTTTGCGTGGTAGTTGAATCCTTGGTGTGACCATGACAATGGATGCAACAGCATCTTCAAGATCACCGACCAGAGCCTCCAACTTAAGCGCAGTTTCTGCATGCAAAGAACAATCAAAAACCCACAAGAAAAATAAATAGAAACTCCTGGCAGCAGACAGCAACATGCACATACAAAGGAAAACCTGCATAGAGCCGCACCCGCTCTACTCGAGCCACCTCCACGGCAAGAGTCGGAAGCTGTTCCACGAGGTCACTTTTCTCATGAGCTGCGGGATCGGCTTTCACTCCTGCTTCAACGGATGCATCTGCGGGCTGATCAGACCTGTGCAAGAGGTCCTGAATTCTTTGGCTCACGTGCGCAAGAGAAGACGAGAGGGAGCTCGAACAAGATGACCAGGCGTCCAATTTGTTCAAGATCCTGGACTGGAGGTGAGAAATGAGATCCTCGCACGAATTGAGCTCGCCTGAGAGCCGGTCAAGCAGGGCGGGAGCACGGGACAGATCATCCATGGTTTTGAATTCCTGGTTTAGCAGTAACCGCAGAGAGGGGGAGATCCTGGAGGAAGCAGATGACAACGCAGAAGCAGCCATTCTCCGCCCCCCTCTTTCTCTCTCTCCTCCCCCCCCAAACCTTTCAAAGTGGTTTGAAAGCTATAACATATACCTAGCCATGATGATGGTTGTGCTAAGTCCAACCAACTTCAATCTTTATTGCACCATAAGTAAAGGCATCTAAACAATGATTTCCGACCCCCTTGGGATCCCATGGAGAAAGAAAGTGGATCATGTCTTGCTCATTGGAATACCGAAGGCAACCTGGTCCATGTGTTGCCATGGTTAAGTCTCCTTTTCCCCTTAAGCCTCGTACAATCATTGTCTCAACATTGCATGCAATAGCAACAAGCTCGTGATCAATGCAAGCAGCAATGTGCTATTAAGGCTGGAGCCGGGCAGCAGAAGATGCAATTTGTTCCGCCGCACGGGTCTTCATTCACACAATTGAGGAGGTAGTCGATGTTCATGGTGAGGTGGCGTGGTTACTTCAACAAAATAAGATTCCTCATTGGCTACGCGAGAGTTCAAACCTTAGTACAACTGAACTCTTTTGTCTTATAGCAGGCGGCAGCAAAAGCTTCCGAGGGGGGGGCTCCCAAGGGAGTTGCAGGGAGCTGCCTTGCGGAATTTCTAGCAGCCAATATAACTTTGCCACGTGGAATTTTTTCAACCCTTTTTCCTTGCCACTGCCTAGTGTGAACCCAACCTAAGACTATACAATAAGCATGATCCTACCCACTACATTGACATTTCCCTTAGGGCCATTCTACTCACATGCAACCTTAACTAACCCTCAAAGTTAGAACACCACCCACTCTTAGACAAAGTCTTACTTGAGGAAGACCTACATGTTACAAGCCAACTTGAGGGGCCATACCTACTCAACGCTGACCTCATCACCTATCTCTACAAATCACCATGTTGCCCGTTTGATTTGGACGTCCTTGCTAAGTGCCACTATAATGTAGACTTTTGCAATTGGTGGCTCCCCAAGGACATCACTACACCAACTTGTACATAAACATGTTCCCTTGTGCATACCTAATAAAACCTTTCGTTCAAAAACACACACAGACACAAGAGAACACCCACGACAACATCAAAACACCTAGATGGAAGTGGTAGGATGGAAATGGAAATCATTGAGAAGATCAACTACTTGTTTCAAAACATTGAATGCTTAGTGTCAATGATTCTTTTCAAATTTCCTCGAATTATTATCATGGCAAATTTTATTCACCCCATACCTTTTTCCTATAGATGGAGTTGGTAGCATACTCCATCACCAACAAATCCACAAGCACAAGGATAGACTTTCGGCTAAAACCCAACATGTGCAACATTGATGAATTGAAATTTTGCATAACGACTAGTTTATAAAAAGCCATCACCAAGCAGCCCAAAAACATAACAATGGATCATAGAATGTGGCATCGAGTTGTACGTTGAAGCCGTGGCATCTAAGCCCCTAACGAGGCAATGCACCACTTTCATTTGGGACTACAACAATGGATCATAGAATGTGGTCTGTAGCTATACATTGAAGTCGTGGCATCTAAGCCCCTGATGAAGCAATGCACCACTTTCATTTGGGACTACAACATGGACACTAAATTCACCATAGCGTTCTTCACTAGCCAAGGTTAGTACTCGTGAGTTGGGATCATGCTCACTCGAGAACCAATGGAGCATGCCTTGGGCATCTGAAGGCAACCTAAACAATATGGCATGTCCAAGAAGTCCACAGTGGCCTTGGGAAGAGAGCAAGGACCCCAACAATGATGGCCCCCTCTTCATCCCCATACTCAATGACAACTTGTGGATGACCACTTAGGCCTTCCAAATTATGTTCACTAGCATTTTCCCCAACACCTTAGCTAACTGAATTCCCAACAAGCTCATGGAAGACTTGCTAATAGGGGCCATAACAAGAGAAAAATCTTGAGGTTGGAATTCCACTAAGGCTCAAGGTATACTCAAGTAGTAGTAAGGAAGATAGACAATAACTGACAACAATGCAAGAACCATAGTGTATACACATGCCCTCACCAAGGTAATTCTAACAACCATGGTGTTCCTAAGGCCACAATAATCCATCCACAAGCTCATGGCAAACTTGGGGTAGAGGAGAGTAATGCCACAATTGGTAGATCCCTTTTGACTAAATCAACAAAGGCCAAGGCAACCAATGGGATGGCTCGTAGTAGGAGTAGGATAGAAAGTAAGAAAGAGATGAAGATAGGAATGAATATCGAGAAGAGAACAAAGACAGAAATCAAGATAGAGAACAAGACAATAAGAGGAAAGAGACGAGGAAAGGGACCAAGACAAAGAGTAGAAAACCTCAATAGAATGAAGAGGGGCAAGAAAAGAAGGAAAGGCCAAGGTGATGTTGATGAAGACGAGAGAGACTAAAAGAAGAAGAGGTCCAAGTATGATAAGGATGTGAATGAGGCAATTCAAGAGTTCCTTAAGGACTTGCGAAGGGATTAGGAACTCAATTGAAAGGACCAATAAAAACTTCAAGCTAGGTGTCAAGAAATCCCTTATCAAAGACATGAGGCGAAGAGAGTTAAAATGGATGGCCAAACTTGAGGTGTAGGTGGGCCAAAAGCTCAAGCAAAGGCAATGAGAAAGTAGTAGATGAGGGGTTGAGCATCATAGATGGTGCAACAACCTTTAAAGCCCTCCAAATTAACATGCACAAATGGAAAAAGGAGAGGGTAGCTAAGAAGACCACAATGGGAGGAGGACAACGACAACAAGAATGGGAATGATATAACCAACCATGATAAGAGAAGGCCATCTTGCCTCAAAAAACAATTGTGAGGAGCTAAGAAGAGAGAAAGCACAAACTGTTAGAGGCAAATTTGAAGCACATATAAAGCTAGATGAAGTGGTAGAAAGCTTCAAGAGGCTAGTAACATCAACGGTCTTCGCTGCTTGCAAATAGTCCATGCAAATCAACACATTTTGCATCCTTTGCAACTTGACTCATGCCATCTTTTGGAATCCTTTATCTCTTCCCCACCTAGGAACACCTAGCTTGCTTGCAATCAAGAGGGGAGGGCATGTCACTATCCCTTAACAACACATAATGCATGCTAGCTATTACTATTAACATGCACATTCCCACTTATCCCTCTTCTAGAGCTTTCTCAAGAGTCTGTACAAGAGAGACTTGGATGGTATGATTGTACATCTGAGCTTGCACAATGCATGGAAAGTGGAAGTTTCTAGAAAGGTTTTTACTCTTTTTGAATGGATCTTTGCTTTGCTTTGGTGATCCATAGGTTAGTTCTACTCCTACTTGGAAATTATGCATTTGATTGAAGTCTCTTTGCCTTCTTATGGGTGTGTTGCTATTTACTATTTACTATTTGTATGTATTGCTATTCAAATGGGTGTAAGGGAGTGCATGCGAGATCCGAGCTTTCTAAGCAAGCTTTCCTAGGCAACCTCCGTTTCTTGTTCCACGTAGTCCACTTATTCCTCCTCTTCTCCTGGGCATGTATCAAGCACCACTATTGTCCCCCACTGCCACCACCATCTCCACCACCACCACCACCACCACCACCTCTACCATTACCTCCATCGTCATTGTCAGTACCACCTCCACAGTCCCCACCCATGTTTCTCCCCCCATGTTAATTGCCTCAAGTACAGCTCTCTCTCTCTCTCTCTCTCTCTCTCTCTCTCTCTCTCTCTCTCTCTCTCTCTCTCTCTCTCTCTCTCTCTCTCTCTCTCTCTCTCTCTCTCTCTCTCTCTCTCTCTCTCTCAAATAGCAACTCCTCTCTTTCTTTCTCCCCCTCTTACACACACGCGTGTGCACTCATTCACTCACTCACTCACTCTCTGTGTGTGTGTGTGTCTCTCTCTCTCTCTCTCTCTCTCTCTCTCTCTCTCATAGCAACTTTTTTATTTCTCCTCTTACACATGCACACTCACTCTCAATTAGCAACTTCTCTCTCTCTCCCCCTCTCGATTTTGTAAGGGTATCCATCTATTCTTCACAACCCTCTTAATTTTGCAAGGGTCAAGGGTTTGTATGAGATCCATTATCTTAGACACTTTTAGTTGTTAGTATCAGGACAAATAGAATATCATATATATACATTCATGTACCTCTCACTTTTATGTGCATGAATTGTTATTCTGCCTTGATACATCACATCCATTGTGCACACATAAGCGAAACTACATCACACATGTTTTTACTACATTCAATTGAGCATGATTTGCTATTACACCCTGTTATATCACTTCCATCGTGCACACATAAGAGAAACTACATTGCACATGTTTTCATTACTTTCAATTCATCATTATTGTGTGGACTTACTACAAGAGGATACGATATCAAACAATTTGTTACACTTAGTATAATAACATGCGATATATATTGTTTTTCACATAGTTCGAATAGTTAATATCGGGATAACAATATTATCTCATTGTTACTCAATCCATTGTGCGCATATACATTCATATGCGTGCATGTATCTACACTCCACCCTTCCCTAGATATTTTACACATTCTTTATTTACACATCTTATAGTATTGCAATTGAGCAAATGCCTATACACAATCTCCTTCACTTGCACATTCCTCTCTCTTGATTCTCTTCCCTCTCATCCTCATTTCATTGCACTTGTAAATCAACACAATCAAATAATTATGAAAGTACATATTCATCATGCACATCAACGAGTTCCATTACTAGAGGGTGGAATTGGTGATCTCTAACAAACTCTAGGACTGAACCATGCAAGCATGCTAGCTACATTAAGTAGGGAAGCATGTGCTCCATGAGGATTGTGTCCATGGGGTTTCCCTCAAAGGGGGATGGGCATATAAAGGCATTGGGTGGGTTCCTCTACATCTTCTCCATGCTGTCATCCACAAATAGTGCATTGTTGGGTTGAAGTGCAACCAATTAATGTCATCAACATATTTCAAGAAAAGGGGCTTTGTGTAACTCATTTCGAATGAAGTGGTTGTGGGAGTTGCTCTCCACTTGCCTTGTCCATATTAGAATACAAAGTTTGGTGCTCGCTTTGACGACTTCATGCATTCGCTTCTAACCAATTGGAGTAGCTCACTTAAGTTATCTTCCTTCATGGAGCTCCAAATGGCAATGCCAAACAATGTACATATTTCCTTCAAAAACCTTGTGAGCCATGGCAGCAAAATCACCCAATACTTACCCACTTCTAGGGGCTTCACTGATAACAATCCCTTCTACTTTGGCCACCCATGTAAAAGCACCCCATTCATCTTAAACATAATTAATTTTTGGGTTGTGGGAGGTAGTTGTACATGCATGCATGGAAGGGTGAGCACCCATATATTGGTATGACAAAAAAGAGAACTATATTACTTTCAAATATTGTACAAGTTCATGTAAGCATGTTACTTTTGCTCTTAAATATCCATGTTCGGCAAACCAATATAGACATGCAAATTGTCTACTGGAATTTAGCGCTATCGATGCAAGGTCACCACATCCCGCATTGCAATCTAAAATGGTCTTCCATTCTTTTATGTACATTTACAAAGAATGAGCTCCAAAAAGCCCTATCATGTTGCATGCCACCTAAAGTATGTGGTATTCATATAAGGGATTAGGAATCTACTAAATGTCTACAAAATATCTATGCATTACATTTACAACATTGGATCTCATATTGACCTCTCAGTGGGGATCCTAATGTATCTCGCACCCACTCATTTGCATTAATGTTATCTTTTGTGAACTCTAGAGGGATAATTCCATTGTACGCAACATCTAAATGTATGTGCACTAGAATCTATATCACATGTACTTGCATTTAAAGCATGAAATACTAATTTTAGAAATTGCACTCATTGAACGAAGCTAGTAACAAGTGTGATACATAAACAATATCCAACATGACCATATCATGACTTTAAAACTCTCATCTCTCTACCTCCAATGATATAGACAGGCGTCTCACAATGAACAATCTATGCCATGCATAAGGCCCAACATTTCTACCCAACTCCATCCGTCCTTGTCCATCCTCAACAACTTGCTCGACAAGCTCTACCATGGAGTGTGTTGTGGCAAGGAAGAGCAACATCCTTGTGTCCTTGAGAACATGACATCGACTGACTTTGCCTCAGTATGGGAGTTCCATGACGAAACTCCATTCTCCAATCCATGCACGACACTACCTTTAGGGAGACAAACCACCATGATATCGCATGATGTGTTTGTGGTTTCTTTATCAACCTCAACCATCTTGTGTTTCTTGACCTCCTGTAATGTCTCTACCAATTGGGAGAATTCCTCACTTGGCTGATCATTTCGTAATGCATTTCATGTTTCGAATGGGTCGCACAGAACAGTACGCCACTCCACCTTTGCCATCGTAGCAGCATGGGAAACAATGACTTGCAAGGGGTCTTCCATGCACCTTTTAGTGTGGGCCTCTTCACATTGACTCCTTGATTAGTAACATATTTTTATTACTGAATGTTACTAAATATAATATTCTTGATACATGTTATGTGCCTAGCACATCTTGCACCATTGTAGCTCCATGGGAGACAATGTCTTGCAAGGGGGCTTCCATGTGACTTTCAGTATGGCCCTCTGCACAACGACCTCACAATTAGCAACATATTCTTTCTTCAAAATGTTACTGAAGATAGTATTCTTGAGGTATGTTAGTTCACCAGTGTTTGTGCCTGGCACATCCTCCACCATTATAGGTTCATAACAAAAAATTGTATCACCCTTGCAAAAAGATATATTGACATTGTATTTTGGAAAAAAAAAGCCCACGAGTCACGCTTGTTTACTGGTAGTTGTGCCACATCCCCCCTAGTACGGCCAGTCCATGTTCTTGCATTATTTCCTTCCCTACACAGGGACACACATCACTATTAACATCGTATAATAATAGAATGTTCTAAAGCTCTGACGCCATTCAATCACGGCATGTGTGAAATTCATGAGCATCGTTTCTTTACCTCTCTACATACGGGCCACGTTCATTGTCACCTCAAATCCAAGACCTTCAGTTCTTGCACCCTCTACACAATTAAAAAACATTCTTGTTGTTACTTTAGTGATGAACAAGATTTACATACCTTCACATCATGAGTTTTGTGTATAAGCAAGCTTACTATCTCAGTGCTCTATAATATGTGTGTCAATTCGATGCGATGCCATGTCCTTGATTATTGTCTTACCACTTCTCTCTATAGTGGTGTGTAAGGTAAGACTCTCCACCACAAGATCTAGAAGAACTTGCTCTATTCTTCTATCCATGCCAATGGCATAGACCTCCTTGGTGGCGCCTTTCACTACAAATCAAGTCCATTGGAAACATGTCAAGGGATGAAATAATACAAATCCTTAGGAACAATATGGATGAGCATGTTATAAATGGTAAGCTTGCAACTTTCAATTGTCTTACATCTACTGCTTGAGTTCATTGTTTGTTGCATCATTGGGATTGCGATCTGCTCTTCAGTGGTATCAATCAAGGGGCCTACATGGTTTGGTGGTTAGGATTCATATTCAGTTAAATATTTTCACTACAAGAATACAAGAGATGTCTAGGCTATAGTACATTAAAATATCAAACCTTTTGGGTGTGA
This sequence comes from Lygodium microphyllum, assembly GCF_053477565.2. Classification (NCBI taxonomy): domain Eukaryota; kingdom Viridiplantae; phylum Streptophyta; class Polypodiopsida; order Schizaeales; family Lygodiaceae; genus Lygodium; species Lygodium microphyllum. The sequence goes on from NC_141151.1 coordinate 22,456,573, forward strand.
AGAAACCAAATTAATTGGTTTCTTTGACAATATTAGGTGTATGCTTGCTATTCTATTTTCTTTTTTCTACAACCGCATTTAGTTTCCTATAAGCCCGTCATCTCTGTATTAGGAGACAACAAAGTGTAATATACTCCTAAGAATGCAACTCATTTTACTTACCATGCCTCTGGAACATCGTGCTCTTGCATTTGTTTTTTCATTGAGTATTTTTGGTACAAACCTTTCTCATTAGAGGGGTATCACTTTCTAGGTAATTGAGGAAAATAGGGCATCTCGCTCATCATCCCGCTCTTGCTCTATCTACATTCAGACATGCCCATCAACATTCAAAATTTCCTATCGTTAGAACTCTCCATGGTTTTCAATATCCTTACGTGATTTGTCCAGTTTAGCTTTGAGGATGTCAATGTGTATAGTCTCTCCTTGTTCAACACAGCCCTCATCTTGGAGCCCTACTCCAAGCATGAGACAATTCTGCATTGACAAAAACATTGTTACTTTGGACCAATGTAGTTTGAGTATATATCAATGGCAAGTAGAAAGAGGTGGCAACTTATCGATACCACTTCTTTTCGAGGCTAGGGTATGCAACTCTTAAAATCAGAGAGTTGTGATCATTTTTGTTTGATTGGTCGCACCACCATATTATACTCATCCTGCACTTGGTAATTAAGGACAATGTTATTGCATTGGTAAAAAAAACATCAAGAGAAACATTGTTAAGTTAGATTGAAGAACTACCTACCTTCCACATGATGTGGGCAAGCGCAATCAATGGTGCCTTGTATCATGCAGGATTGGATGTTGGCTTTCTATGCACTTGCACCCATGCCTTTGCATCATTAGTTAACTTATCAAAAATAGTTTTGTGGTCAGCCTTCCCTAGCATCCTTGCTTCGCAAATAAGGTCTCGATACAATGTATGGACAATCCCCTTTTGTGCTAGGCTTGTGTACATTCTATATCAAAGTCTCATGCATATTTCATCATCCATGTGACCTTTAGTGCACATAGTCATTCTAAGCATATGTGGAAACAGTCCATTGCATACCTATTTGTACGAGATATAGCTAACAAAATCTCTCCCTTTGCACTTATCATTTTTACAAGGCGATTGATTGTATAATCAACCTTCTTGCACTGGTGCCTTGGAGTCTCTAATGATACGATGAATATACCCATTCCTCTAGCATACATGCTGCTAAAAAAGGTCTCTAAGAGTTGCTTGTACCTTGATATGACTTATCTTATTGTAGGCATGGAAACAAACGACATAATGGGATGGGTGGCAAAGGGGTGGATGTCCACATCTGTATAAAGCAATGAAGTAATATCCACATCAATATTAAAAAATAAAAACAATAATCAAAATCATGTCACCATCTCTTATAAGCACTCATCGTCAATGTTTCCAGTCTTTGATACATGCTTGCACAATACATTTATTGCAGGTGATTGTGAGAGCAGCCTCGCCAATCATATCCTTGCCTTTGTCATGCGCTCCTTTTCAATTATTTGTATTCACTTCTTACTTTGCATGTAGCCACTCCCTGTTGTGCACTAAAGGACTTGATGCTTTGATGGTCGTCACTTTCCTCGTCAGTATCACTCTCCGATATTATGAGCTTTCTCTGAACCTTCCTTGTTTGTGTCATCAAAGCATGCCCACCTTCTCCTGATGTCACTCCTTCTCCACATGCAAGTGCAATGGTTGCTTGTAGCTCAGTGGATGTCAATGATCGTGTTTGTGTTGCTCTTCCCCTCGCTCTTGGAGGGTGACTCCCCTTGTGATTGCATGCTGTTGCTAGTGACAATAGCCTGTCCTACTCTAGGTCATGGGGACAAGTCAAAGTCCTCGGGAGACTCATCCGATCGTTGCTCTATTTCCTATATACAACAATCCAAAATAGGGTAAGAGGGGAAGATAAAGCAGCCATAACAAAAATCAAGAGAGGGGTTGCTTACCATCTGTTCCATTGGCCATTACACAACTGCATTTTCCTTGACATTAATCTCAGTATTGCCTATGCCATGAGCCTTCACACCTCTCTGATGCTGCACAATAGTGACAAGAACTCCCACTCGTCTAGGGAGCAAGCTTGGCGAGGGAAACATTTGTTGAATTCACCTTCTCCTATGCTTTCATCACCCTAAAAAAGGGTGACATGATATTGTCTTTTGAAATCCGATCTGGCCATGATTAAAGGGTTTAGGGTTACTTCTTGCAAATATATTGCTTCCTTGATTTCTTGCTATTAAATACCAATTGTTATATATGTAAACATGGTAGCCTAGTAGGAACAAATCCAAGTACAGACTCTCCTATGGAGACAGATCAAGAGAGAGAGTGTGTATGTGAAAGAGAGAGAGAGAGAGAGAGAACCGTACCAAGGATAGAGGACAAAAAACATGAACTTGAATTATAGGGGTCCTTTTATAGACAAAGGAGAGAGAAAGGGGAGAGAGTGAGGGAGGGAGGGAGGGAGGGAGAGAGAGAGAGAGAGAGAGAGAGAGAGAGAGAGAGAGAGAGAGAGAGAGAGAGAGAGAGAGAGAGAGAGAGAGAGAGAGAGCCACATATTGAGAGTTGTGGGAACAATTCGCAACGTGAAAAAGAGGTGGGTCCTTTTATAGGCAAATGGGAAGAGAGAGTAAAAGAGTGACGAGAGAGAGGAGAAGAGAAAGAGCGTGCAACATGTACTATTTTTTCTCGCCAAGAAGGCAATGTCGACAATCTTTTCTTAGATGAAAAAGTAGTATATGGTACATTTGTGGCTTCCTTTTTTCATCGAAGAAGGGGCTGCCAGCAACACCTTCTCAACGAGATAAAATAGTATATATTGCATGCTTTCTCTCTCCTTTTCTCTCTCATCACTCTTTTGCTCTCCCTTCTCCCCATGTTCTCTATTCTTGGGTGAAAAAAAATCCACAAGTCCCCTTCACCCCCTTTTGAGCAGAGAAACTCCACCAATCCCATGCTCTCTCTCTCTCTCTCTCTCTCTCTCTCTCTCTCTCTCTCTCTCTCTCTCTCTCTCTCTCTCTCTCTCTCTCTCTCTCTCTCTCTCTCTCTCTCTCTCTCTCTCTCTCTCTCTCTCTCTCACGCTCACGTGGGTCAATCAACAAAAATGCATAATTAGTAACTAAGTAACAATTACTAAACTAACTAACTAATGAATTATCAATTAATTAATAATTAATAACTAATTAAACAATGAACTAATTATTAATAATTTTTTATTATTAACTAATTAACTAATGAGTTATTATCTACTTTTTAACTATTAACCAAATTTTAATAATGAACTAAGTAGCTAATTACTAATTTCTAATGATTAGTTACTTTTTAATAATTAAGTAAGTAACTAATTATTAGTTAATAATTAATAATTAATTTTTATTAGTTACTAATTAATTGGTTACTAGTTAATTTTTAAGTAATAGTTACTAATGATTAATTATTAACTAGTTTAAATAATTAACTAGCTTATTATTAAGAGGGAGGATCTTTTTTTTTCAAAGGGTCTATAATGATGAGTTAATTTTTAAGAATTAAGGGAAAAATGTCAATCTTTTTTGTGGGGAGAGTCAATAACGATTAAAAGTTAACTAATTATTGGTTGATATTTGATAATTAAGTAAGTATAGTGGTTTATGATATATCATTTGTTGTTATTTAAGTAGTTAATTATTTAATCAATTACTAATAATTAGTAACTCATTAAATAAATAATTAAATAACTAATTATTAGTAATTAAGTAAGTAATTACTTATTAATTACTGGTTACTAATCAATTATTATTTTGTACTACTTACTAGTTAATTATTAATTTTTTAATTATTAGTTAAATTTTTTTGGTTACTAGTTTCTAATTTTTATTGATTTTTTTGTGGGGGGAGTCAAATTTTTAAGGGGAGGGGGGGACGAGTTTCAAAAAAATTTCCCCAAGCAACGGGGCACTGATGTCCCCTTGTTGGGGGGAAAATTTTTAAACCTCTCTCTCTCTCTCTCTCTCTCTCTCTCTCTCTCTCTCTCTCTCTCTCTCTCTCTCTCTCTCTCTCTCTCTCTCTCTCTCTCTCTCTCTCTCTCTCATGGACTGTGGTGCATTTAAGGCACACCTTGAAGGTGCCTAACAAATGTGCCTTTGATTTTTCTCCTACGGACTATGACTCTCTCCATAAATACATGTTGTCCTTACATGTGCTGCTGCATGTGCCCCCCCCTGCGTGTGCCACACCTGCGCCACTCGTACGGGAAGTCTTGCTGCTGCCGCATGAATTTCTATCACCTGCCAACTGTGTGTCACGTGTGTGTGTGTGTGTGCGCATGTACATACCTTTGCTTTTTTAGTTAATTAATAATTAATTAATCAAGAAATTAGTTAATCACATATTTAGTTATTTATCAAATCTTTAGGTAATTAATTAATTAGTTTGTTAGTAGTTTGGTATATTAAATAGTTGATTATTAAATAGTTAATTAGTTATTGGTATTATTAACTACTCAATTGATTAACTTTATTTTATTAATTAAATTATTGATGAAATATTTAATTAATATTGATATTAATTAATACGTGTACAAATCAAGTAATATTTAGTTAGAAGGTATCAATTAGTTAATTAGTATATTAATCAAATTATATCAATAAGATTATTAATTAATTTGTTAGTATAGTAATCAATTAGTATGAAGTGATCTCTTGGTATATTAATATTAATTAATTTACATATTAGTATTAATCATTTCATATAAATCAATGTGTTAGTACAAGAATATTAATTAATCAGCTAGTATGATAGTACATTACTATGTTAGTTGTATGGGATTTTTTTGGAGGGGATGAAGAGAGAGTGCGAATGCATGTGAATTAGGGTCATTTTGCCACTGAGAAAGGACTTGTCGGGATGCCTGCATCTATGCGAGAGAGAGTGCGTGTGGGCCAAAATGGTTGAAGAGAGATAGAGTGTGTGTGCATGTGGACTGGGATCATTTTATCGCCAAAGAAGGGGTCATCGACGCCCCAATATTTGGTGAAGAAAAATATGTTAAACACCCCTCCCCCCTCTCGTAGCTCTCTCTTCGTACAACACGTCTCTCACCTCTCTCTCTGACATGTATTTAATGCCCCACTATCTCAAAGCGGTTATATAAGGCCACACACCCCCTATGACAAAGCGTTCCCCCTACCCTCCCCCAAGTTGTGGAATATTTACTTAATCTTGTAGGTACACACACCTCTTTCCCTCTCTCTCTCTATCTCCCCTCTTCTCCCTCACTCTATCCGCCACCCCCTCTCTCTCCCTGGCTCCCTCTTTCTGCCCTCTACCTCCCCCCTCTCTCTCTCTCTCTCTCTCATATCTGACACTCTGACACCTGTACACACATGCACGCTCTCTATCTCCCTCTCTGTCTCTTTCATGCACACACTTTATATACCCTCTTCTCTCTCCTCCCCCTCTCTCTCATATATGACATACACCTCCACACTAAGTCTTTCAATGTTACCCATATCTGACATGCCTATTCGTACATGTGTAGATAGCTTTGAAAATGGGTCCAGCTTCAAGTGCTATACCAAACACCAAAGTCCACATATATGTACTCCCTCTTTGCCAAACTGCTTGTACAATGCATGTGTTAGTGATTTGGCCAATGCTCTACTACAGAGCACAAAACGACATGCATTCATTGGTGGAAAGTCCCATGGTGTAGGACCTAGTGTAGAGCTTTGAGTCGACTACAAGAAGGAATTAGCTCCACACCTCAAGCAACAACAAGGATGGTTGAGGAGGTGGAAGGAGGAATTAAATTGCATTAACGTCCTGATTTTTGAGGGGACAATGTGAGTGTAGTGAGAAATTGTCAGGTTGACGGGAAAGTGGGGTCAGAGGAAGCCAATGCCTCTCATAGGCTTGAGTATGTGACCAAAAACATACCTAGAAGAAAGGGCACAAGAAAGCTAAACTTTGAGGACCCTTTTCCTTCCAACCAATCAAGGGCAGTATCATCAAATTCTTCAGAGGAAATGGTGGTGGAGACAATCCTTCATGACACTGTTTGGGCTATAAGGAGGATTCCAGCTCACAGTTTTGTGCAATACCAAGGGTGGTTGAGAGCTAGAGAGGGGAAATGCAAAAAACCAATAAAAAACATGATGCATGGGGTGTATGCACCTTCATTCTGGGGCATCATAGAGTGGTTTAGTTCAAGACGAGAAGCTAGCAATCAACATGGAATGCAGCGCTAGTTCATGTGGTTCTATAATGATAGTGTGGACCATACATAGAACATTTGTTCTTCCATTTTTCATGCATCGCCCAAGGTTCCACAAGTATGGCTAGTGGCATGAGGCACAAATTGGACAACAGAAGAAATCTACATGTTGGAGAGTGGTGGGTTTGTTTTACAAAAGGCGGCACCACAAAGAGGTGGATGCTAATGAGGGCTCATATAGATATCAAAGAGGTGTTTCACAAGCTGCAGGGAAAAGGATAGACTCGGCATTGGCTCTAGATGCAATTGTGAAGGCCCGCACAGTGGTGAAGCCCTTGAAGCATGAGCTTTTTAGACTAGAGATACCTAACTCAAGTGTCTTCTAAGAGTGTTATGATGTGCGCATTGCAAAGAATCCAACATGTAATTGCCAGGATTTCATGGATCGTGTCACAAAAGAAAAAGTGCATTTTGGTATGCAAGCACCTATACTATGTGTACCTTCGAGTGTTTGGAATGGATGCAAATGCCAACATGTTTATACACCAATCCATACTCACAAAAGAAAACTTGCACATTGTATTTGGAAGTAGGAAAACTTTTCCAACACCACCTACACTATGACCAGCAATGCAATGCTAAAACTACCTCTTAGCACAACTGCATTTTATTTTGTTAAGAAAGTACTAGTATACAATTCTATTGGATATCTTATGTCAAATTTTTAACAAGCCTTCGATGACCTTGTCTCTCTCAATTTGTCAAGCAAAAGCATTGTTGCCAGAGTTAATGCAATATAAATGTACATTTGGATTGCTTGTATGAATTGTCTTGTATCGAATTCATTGGGGGGGGGGGGGGGAGGGGAGGGAGCTATCAATCCATTGCAATTAAAGTTCTAAAAATACAGAGTGGCCACACAAGCATTCGCATTATGAGAGAGATATATATATATATATATATATATATATATAGAGGATTTAAGAGAAGATTTTATTACAACATGTGTTGTAATCCAATATGAGGCATTATTATACAATGTGGACTAATCGCATGCATGAGAGAGAAAGTGAGAGTGAGAGAGAGAGGGAGAAAATATGGAGAGTGAAAGAGTGACTGAGATCTATATATGTGTGTGTGTACATATATATATATAGGTATTTATGCAACACAAAGAGAGAGAACGTAGAGTGAGAGGGAGAAATTGCATGTAGAGAGAGAGAGAGAGAGAGAGAGAGAGAGAGATATATATATATATATATATATATATATATATATATATATATATATATATATATATATACACACACACACACACACAGAGTGAAGGTAGTGGTGGCGATCATGGAGGTGGTGAGGGTAGTGGTGGTGGAGATGGCAGTGATGGTGGTGGCAAAGATGGTGGTAGTGGTGGTGGAGGTAGCCGTGGCAATAGCGACAGCAATGACAGTGGTGGTGGTGGAAGCCATGGTGGTAGTGGTGGTGGTGGAAGCTTTGGTGGTGGAAATATCTGGGGGTGGAATAAGTGGACTACATGGAATAAGAAATGGAGGTTGCACAGAAAAGGTCACTGAAACGCTCACTTTTTGCCCTTCCCTAGTGTAAGGGTCCAAGTACGAATGTTTTATTTTTGCATTTTTTATGTTGGTGTTGTTGACATTCCAAAACTACACAAAAATCTCTCTATTGGTGTGCATGAATTAAGAAGGTTTGTTATATAGCATACATGCATTATGCGTGACTAGATCTTCCCAAACAAGAATGTTAAAGTCCAAGGAATGGAGAATGAGAGAGTAAAGGGAATATGAAAGATGTAGGTGAGTCTAATCTAAAGTTGATGGCAAGAGAGAGGCATCCTAGGGGAAAATGGTTGAGGTAGAATGGCACTACAGACAACAATCACTAGGGCATCCTTTGATCTCAAGTTGATGGGCAAGAGAGGGGCATCCTCAACGAATACCAAACTGGGGGGAAATGGTTGAGCCACAATGGCACTAGATACAACAATCATCAGGGGCAAACTCATGTTAAAGCAACATTTTGGCTTTTTAATGTATCTCTTGTTCTACTGAAGTCTAAGAGTGAAAACCTTGCGCCAATGCTAAAAAACATGATAAGAAAGGGGAAGGAAAAAGGAACCAGCAAGTTTGTGGAAAAAAATCATTAATTGGTTTGAAAAGGGGGTGAAAAAAGTTGATATATACCAATGTAACATGCTCCATTGCTATTATCGAGCTAGGGTTTTGCACATATTTGTATCACACACACACAAATACAAAAGAACAGAATGGTACTACCTTTTTTTGCATGACTTCCAATGTCATTGTTAATGTTACCATGGGCTGGTATTAGAGGTGTCACATTAGCAAGTGACCCCTCCGACTGTTGAATGTTGCATGTGACATGCCATGCCTCCCCTTGCATCCCACCCCTCCTTTATAAAACCACCCTCATTACTACATGACATAGAGGTTGTTCTAGGGAATTGATAGTCAAGGTGGTTGTGCAAATCTCTACATGAAATCTGATTGTCCATATGGTGCACAAGTAACTCACGGTAAAAAAACAACCCGTAACATGTGCCCAATTAATGGCACATTGGCAAGAAATTGCATTTAATGTGGATGCTTTATGACATTGATCTTAAAGACTCTAATTGGGCTATTTATGACTAAATTTGATGGTCTTTCAAATTTGAAACCCTCTAACCACATGTGCATGTTAACATGACCATGGTGCAAACTAACTAACCCATGCAAAATGTGTAACCTAAGTTGCATATCCATCAAATACTAGTTGCTTGTGGCTCTAAGGAACAAGAATGCATTTTTCATATGGGAAATGGGTGGTTGCAAAGCCACATTTTTTGATAAATTGGATCATCGTG